>NW_025933525.1:0-994 GCF_000764305.2 Hyalella azteca
GAAAAAAACACCGTTTCGCCGTTTTTACTCTAATTTAACACTAGAAATCCGTAAAACATCGGATAAAAACGGCGAAACAGTTTATTTTCACGGGGCGACCGGCCACTAGAACGCCAGTGGGACCGTTTTTTCTAACAGTGTTGCTACTGACGCGCACTCTTGTTTCGTTGCACAATATTAGGTACACTTCAACAAAGTTAAATTATACAAAATAAAATTAGAAAATCTTGCCATTTAAGACCATAAAATTTGGTTACATTTACAAGTGCTCATCATCTTTTGATAAATTTAAATTCAAGGACCAACTATCCCATATAATCAAATATATTGTTGAGGGAACGATGTTATCTAAACCAACGATAACTTCTATTTGAATATTTGCACCATGAATTATTTTTAAGGACACTATAGTTATATAAATTTAAATACTAGATTTGTGGTAAAGTATTAAATAATGAAGGTAGACATTGAACTGAACTGAGCTTCCTTTCTCAATGTTGCCGGATGCACACAAAATACAGTGAATTTTAACAACGCAAAACAAATTAATTTAGTTTTAAGTCTTTTATGAAGAAATTTATGTTTAAAAATAGGTAATTCTTACTAATGCTATTATGTACCAATTAGTTTAAGTAATTACTTCCTGCTGATTAATTCTAATAAAAATTGTTATTTACTTAAAAACAACTGATGTAATTGAGTCACCGTCACAAATTCTTTTTTTCTCACTGTTTGCAAAACGCTTCTAAATTTTTTGATTTGTATCTTATATTATCAAGCCTATATTGCCTTCATCTTGATATTAAGACGATTTTTCGTTGGTACTCTAAATTGCAAATGATTATTCGATAAATTATTCAGGCCATTTAATTCAACTAAGCCTGGGCAGCGGTTCGGCCTCAATTTCCCTTCACCTGCCCTCACCTGCCCTCACCTGCCCTCACCTGCCCTCACCTGCCCTCACCTGCCCTCACCTTGTCTCTTATACACATCT
>NW_025933525.1:1733-5204 GCF_000764305.2 Hyalella azteca
CTGCTAGCCGATCGGTTAAGTTGCTGCTCTGACCTTCCTAGTGGTAGCTAGTAACTGCCGATCTGGCATGAAGTTTTTGTCTTGCAGTGAGCCCTCTCCCTGACTGAGCTGATTAATTATTTGCCAGTGGCTGTGCTGCTCGTAACTGTGCCCTTAACTGTAGAGTGCCCATTTTAAAGTGCTTATTTCTATTGGAATAAACGTTTGAAACTTCAGTGGTGAACTGGAAAGCTGTGTTTTCATTATCGATTCTTTAAAACTAGCTTTTTAATAAGTTCGTGGCCAGCGTGCAACCTTAGGCGGCCATCCGTTGAAGCTAAGGTAGTGAACGTCCGGTCACAACCGGAATTTTATAACATTGAACGAACGTTTCCATCACTCGTATGACATTTCCCATGTCTGCATTTTACGACTTATCGGGGTATTTTAATTTCAATAATTGAAATAATTTATGTAACAGCTCATGCAACATGCTACAATACAATGTTGCATATGTTTTGTAATTGTACATTTTATATTGTATATTGTATATTGTATATTGCATATTGTATATTGTATATTGTATATCGTATATTGTATATTGTATATTGTATATTGTATATTGTATATTGTATATTGTATATTGTATATTGTATATTGTATATTGTATATTGTATATTGTATATTGTATATTGTATATTGTATATTGTATATTGTATATTGTATATTGTATATTGTATATTGTATATTGTATATTGTATATTGTATATTGTATATTGTATATTGTATATTGTATATTGTANAGTTACGTTACGTGGGCCTAAGTTACGTTACGTGGGCCTAAGTTACGTTACGTGGGCCTAAGTTACGTTACTTGAGCCTAAGTTAGGCACTCGTTTACGCTCCAACTTTGAGAACTTTAAGCGACGTCAAAAACCTTGCAACTTCCGCGCGAAAATGGCATAAGTTTTTCATTAGTAAACATTAAATACGAGCATGAAAATGACGATGTTTAAATTTCTATAACATTTACGCTATGTCTGATATTTGTTCATGTTTACATTTGTTCACCTAAAATGATAGACATTTAAATGGAGCTGGCATAGCAGTTGGCAGAAGCTGCCGGAAAAGGCATCTGCCAGACAAATATGGTAAAGGCATCTGGAAGAGGCACCTGAAAGAGGCAGCTGGCAAAGGCAGCTGGCAAAGGCAGCTGGCAAAGGTAGCTGACAAAGGCCTCTGGCAAAGGTAGCTGGCAGAGGCAGCTGGAAGAACTGCTGGCAAAGACGGCTGGCAAAGGCAGCTGGTATAGGCATCTGGCAAAGGCAGCTGGAACAGGCAATTGGAAGAGGCAGCTGACAAAGGCCTCTGGCAAAGGCATCTGCCAGACAAAGTTGGTAAAGGCATCTGGAAGAGGCACCTGAAAGAGGCAGCTGGCAAAGGCAGCTGGTATAGGCAGCTGGAAGAGGCAGCTGACAAAGGCATCTGGCAAAGGAAGCTAGCATGAGCAACTGGAAGAACAGCTGGCAAAGACGGCTGGCAAAGGCAGCTGGTATAGGCCTGTCTCTTATACACATCTAGATGTGTATAAGAGACAGGTGTGAGGTGTGTGTCGCTCCCCGGTCCCAGTGCTGTGTGTGCACGCAGTCTCGACAAATCGCAACCCACTAAACACGCCATATAAAAGCCCAAGTAAGAGTTTAACCTTCGTGTTATTAGGACCTAGAACGGTTTTCTTCAGAATGGTGTCATTGAAATAAGTAATCGTTTTTCCTACAATTAATGGATATTGCTTATTAAATAGTAATTGTTTTTCACCTGTTAAGACCTCTCATATTTTACTAAACATNCTGCCCTCACCTGCCCTCACCTGCCCTCACCTGCCCTCACCTGCCCTCACCTGCCCTCACCTGCCCCTGTCTCTTATACACATCTAGATGTGTATAAGAGACAGACATATGTCCATGACCAGATATTAAGTCATATATGACCTCATATGTATGACCTACATATGACTATATATTACATATGACCTAGATATGTCCATGACCATATATTAAGTCATATATGACCTAATATATATGACCTACATATGACTATATATTACATATGACCTACATATGACCTAATATAACATGGGTTCATGTTATAACAGCGGGCTATTCTGCACTGATATTTTTTATAAATTTGTTAAGGTTCCAGTAACACCTTGAACTTAATATTGACTAATTAATTAACATTAAGCATCAAACGTCTTTCCTATAACATGACACTTGTTGGATATCTGGTGGCTAATTGAATATTTTAAATTATTATGAAGTTGCGAATGTGGTTATTCCAAATCCTATTTTATTATGCGTTTATTCTGAATTAAAGCAAAAAAATCGTATCTGGGACTCCACGATGAGTAACCTCAAGTGGTCAATATCTTTAAATAAAGTTTATGTGATTTTCAGATGGTTTTATATCCACTCTGTGTGAAAATAATTGTACTTTGGTGTCCAAATACATTACACTGAAGCTTAACTTAAAATAGGATTTTTAAGCTTGACTTAAAGCTGATTCTATGTTTCCGAATTTCATTGCTCTGAAGCTCTGAACTTCAAAATTCTAAAGTAATTCGCCACCTCAATTCAAACGCTCAGACTAGATTCATACAGCGAAAAAAACTATCTTTGTATTTATTATAATTTATAGTAATAAATATTTATATCTATACATATAACAATATTATAATAGAAACATTATCTATATTTTAATATAAATATAAATAATATAATAATTTTGACTTAATAAATTCAGACTTATTTTTGATGCCACCGCGCGTTCAATGGCGGTACGTTCTCGTAATCTATATGGCTTTAAAACATTTTTTTTCCAAGCCCAATCTGCATTGAATTTCATCAAATTATTTATTATCAAAATCTACTCAAACTCAAATATGTTTTTAATTACGATTGAAGCCTGCACTATCACAGTGAAAAGTATTAAAATCACTTGGCTGCTTAAGTCGCAAATTTACCAGGAATTTAAAAGCAAAGAAAATAGCCAAAAATTTCACCATTTCTTTTTTCTCTTATTTTTTCTCTTATAAGCGTTTTCTCTTATAAGAAATGGTGAAATTTTTGGCTATTTTCTTTGCTTTTAAGTTCACAGTGAAAAGTTTCTTGAATATCGGAACTCCTGGTAAATATAAATAAAATATATTTATATTTACAGCTGCTAATATTCTACTGATGGCTACATACATCGCACTTGTTGTTTATTGCTGGTCATAAATTCACTGTTAGAAAAATTACCGTTAACGGTATTATACCGGCGTTTCAGTGGCCGGTCGGCACGTGAAAAAAACACCGTTTCGCCGTTTTTACTCTAATTTAACACTAGAAATCCGTAAAACATCGGATAAAAACGGCGAAACAGTTTATTTTCACGGGGCGACCGGCCACTAGAACGCCAGTGGGACCGTTTTTTCACCGTTTTTTCTAACAG
>NW_025933525.1:5458-6528 GCF_000764305.2 Hyalella azteca
AAAGATATTCTCGATGCAGAAATTACAATGGAAGGATTCCAACACTACCGCGCGGACCGGAAAGAAGGGAGAAAGAAGGGTGGAGTAATTGTCTACCTTAGGAACTCCCTCGCAAGAAGCACTGTAGAATTGAGATCGAAATCTGGAAACTCTGACGGCTTTGTTGAATACGTGCTACTTCACATAAAAAAATATGACTTGTGCGTAGCTATAGTCTATAGACCGCCTGCTTGTCCGCCGGAAAATTTCAAAAAAACCCTTAAGGAAATAGAGACCAGGGTGGCTGAACTGGGTGACCCCTGTCTCTTATACACATCTAGATGTGTATAAGAGACAGGTGTTGTGCTGCAGACCATGTCACTGTGTGTTGTGCTACAGACCATGTCACTGTGTGTTGTGCTACAGACCATGTCACTGTGTGTTGTGCTGCAGACCATGTCACATGTGTTGTGCTGCAGACCATGTCACATGTGTGTTGTGCTGCAGAGCATGTCACTGTCTGTTAAATAGCGTCACTAACAGCGTCACTCACCTGCCTTTGTTTGTTTTTTTACAGACTGCGGCTGAGAACGGAGAGCCTCCCGTAAGTTACCACATTTTTATCATTAAAATAAACTGCCATGTTGCTTCTTCCTTATTAATTATAACGTAGAACTAAACTAATTACATTATTAAATAACTCTGTAAACGCCTAAAAATTTTTTTAAGTTATTACCTGCATGACTTCCCTACTAGACGTCGTCGGGATAGGACGTACGTGTCGCGGCCGGCTCTCAGTGAAGTAAACAGTTGACGATAATTTTTCTTTGATGACCAGTGGTTAATTAATTGTACAGACTGGGCCTGAGAGATGTAATCCAGTGTTTCGGCGGAAAATAAGGGAAGTCAGTGAAAAAAGAGTATAATTTGTTCAGTGTGAAAGTGTTCAGAAAATTACTCTTTTATATATGAAAAAGACTCTAAAAAAAATAATAATAATAACAGATCGGTAGAATGAAATTATAGCATTCAATACGTGAAGCAGTGAAGTGTTTACATTAAGTGACAAGTGTCTTACATTAAATCACTGA
>NW_025933525.1:6883-8772 GCF_000764305.2 Hyalella azteca
ATATATATTATATAAAAAATAGAAAAATCTATATTATATTATTCAATATAATATATATTAAATCTACATTATATTTTTATTATAAATATCTATATTTATATTATATTTTATCTATAAAATATAATCTTTTTTTATCTTTCTTTCATCTATATATATTTTATATTTTATCAATATATTATATATTTAAGTCACCATTATAGTCACCATTATCGCAGATCGAGACAAGTTCTACCAATAAGTCACCCCGCCAGTCCCCAGTCGCCGGTGAGATGGACTTCCCAAGTCCCCACATCAGGAAACTTTGATAAGTCCTAAGTGGTGTCCCAGCCCTCGCGATATCCCTAGCTCAGTCCTTGAGTGGCGCGGACTTAGATATCCCAAATATCCTCCATTGTTGGGGATATCCTCCATTATTAAGAATATCCTCCGTTAATGGGGATATCCTCCATTATTGGAGTTTCCTTCATTATTAAGAATATCCTCCGTTAATGGGGATATCCTCCATTGTTGGAATTTCCTTCATTATTAAGAATATCCTTCGTTAATGGGGATATCCTCCATTGTTGGGAGTTTCTTCCATTATTAAGAATATCCTTCGTTAATGGGGTTATCCTCCATTGTTGGTAGTTTCTTCCATTATTAAGAATATCCTCCGCTATTCGGGATATCCTCCATTGTTGGGAGTTTCCTCCATTATTAAGAATATCCTCCATTTTTGGGGATATCCTCCATTATTGGAGTTTACTCCATTATTAAGAATATCCTCCGTTAATTATGATATCCTCCATTGTTGGGAGTTTCCTTCATTATTAAGAATATCCTCCATTAATGGGGATATCCTCCAGTGTTGGAGTTTCCTACATTATTAAGAATATCCTTCGTTAATGGGGATATCCTCCATTGTTGGGAGTTTCTTCCATTATTGAGAATATCCTCCGTTAATGGGGATATCCTCCATTATTGGGACTTTCCTACATTATTAAGAATATCCTTCGTTAATGGGGATATCCTCCATTAAAGAGAATATCCTCCGTTTATTAGACTATCCATCATTAAATATCCAAGATTTAAGAAGAATATCCAACATTAATGGCAACAACCATAATAGTTAGAGAATCGGAAGTTGAATTGAAGGAAAATATTTCTAAAGGTTAGAAAGAAGAGTAAAGAAACTTAGTCTGATTATAAATGAAACAGGATTAATATTTAGGGTAACGTGGGGCAGCGCGCCCCCCACTTTTTTTAGACTAAATTTTAGATGAAGTTTTAATTGATACGAGGTGGTTCTTTGTTTTGTTTAAAGGTGCAACTAATGAGGAATGTATGATGTGAATTAGACGCCTATAGAGTTATGGGAGTGTGAGGGAGTGTGAGGGAGTGTAAGGGAGTGTGAGGGAGTGTGAGGGAGTTTGAGGGAGTGTGAGGTTTCAAGGCTGTAGCCTTAAAGGGACAGGAGCCATCGACTGTCGCGGCTGTGATGTGCTGCAGTTGCAGCTGTAAAAGAACGCTGTCGCAGTTGTAATTGTTCTGCTGCAGCTATAGAGTGGCCGCTGCAACTTAGCCAGGCGGTCAGTAGGTGACTTACCATCCTACTCACCATCATCATACTACTCACCATCGTACTACTCACCGCCATCCTACTCGTCACCATCAAGATACAAAATGCTAGCAAGGAAAACAATAATTTGCTAACGCGACTCTCAAATTTCCGCTTTAATCTATCACGATGAACGATATATGCACTTCAAATAGAATAGAATAGTATAGAATAGAATAGAATAGAAGTTTCGGCGTTGAAGAAATAGGCCCATGGCCTGTTGCCGATTCTTGAACTTTTCGTGACTTGATTCACAAGGGATCCGGCCTTTGGAACCCGATCTTTCCATAGC
>NW_025933525.1:9036-50199 GCF_000764305.2 Hyalella azteca
TGGTGAGACTGAACTATTTAATTAAGTGAAAGTGATTGTCAGATTTTCGTTACGAATATCCTATTTTCGATCATAAATGGGGACATTATGGGTATTGATGTCGATTGAAGTATATCTCACTCCATTGTGACTCCGATGACGTCAATATTTAGATGGAAGTGTCTCCTGTAACTCGTTTTTTGCCCCATTTTATAACTCTTTTCAGGTCATACGGCTGTCTCTTATACACATCTAGATGTGTATAAGAGACAGGTCAACGATGTTATCAGGGAGGCTGTTCCACATGTCGGTGACTCGAAGCGAGAAGAAATGTTGTCGCGTGGATGTGTTATAACGCTGTTTTTTTTTTGTTAGCTTTTATATTCAATGGAGAAACGCGAGTTCTTTATGGCTTTAATCCAGGAAAATTGTTTGCCGTGGCTAGACACTCGATATCGGAGGGGGGGGGGCGGTGACCCCTTGGATAAGGTGTCTCAACGTGGAGGGGGGGCGATAACCCCCTGGATAAGGGGTCTCAAAGTGTAGGGGGGCGATAACCCGCTGGATAAGGGGTCTCAAAGCGGAGGGGGGCGATAACCCCCTGGATAAGGGGTCTCAAAGGGGAAGGGGGGGGCGATAACCCCCTGGATAAGGTGTCTCATATTACTCAGCAAGCACCGCGTCAGTTCCCCACAAATGGACCGACAATTAAGCGGGAGGGAAAACCCCGCAGTATATATTTTCCTCATGGTTTATCTATTTAACTCAACCATGCATTTTTCTATTCCATGACTGTTCCCTTCGCCCAACATTTCTGTTTCAGTTAACTCTCCATTAACCTGTTAAATATCACGCATATATTAATTTGAATATTATCCTTCCATTCGTATATTTTAAATTAGATTTCGACTCGAATATTATCAAGTCCATATCGAATATTATTTCAAAATCGGTACAGTATATTGTTTGAAATTCAATTTTTCCATCTTTCATCTCGATGGTTTCGGACCGAAATGAAAAAAAATGTTGAAAAATTTACGGTACGATATGATTAACGTGGGCCTAAGTTACGTTACGTGGGCCTAAGTTACGTTACGTGGGCCTAAGTTACGTTACGTGGACCTAAGTTACGTTACGTGGACCTAAGTTACGTTACGTGGACCTAAGTTACGTTACGTGGGCCTAAGTTACGTTACATGGACCCAAGTTACGTTACGTGGGCCTAAGTTACGTTACATGGGCCTAAGTTACGTTACATGGACCCAAGTTACGAAGAGACAGGCTTTACGCTCGCTTTATTTATAAATCTCAGTAAGTAAATTAAAGCTTTACGCTCGCTTTATTTATAAATCTCAGTAAGAAAATTAAAGCTTTACGCTCGCTTTATTTATAAATCTCAGTAAGTAAATTAAAGCTTAATGCTCGCTTCATTTTTAAATTTCATTAAGTAAATTAAATCTTTACCCTCGCTTTATTTCCCCCGCAAGCCTCACATTCTTGACTCTTCATGACAATCAAATTTTTAGGAGCTTCAAAATTTTTGCACAAAAACCCAACAAAATTTCGGGTAATTTTTAGCAATGTTGAAGTTAAATTTTTACACAGCAAGCGAGACGGCTGGCATTTGTGAGGTTTTGAACGAACGTGTTTTGTTTATACATGAATCAGGCATGAATAAATCATGAGATGAATAACATGTGATAAATAAATTGCAATTGTTGCCTGACTCAACTTAGAAGCTTTAGATTGAGAACAAAATTGCTTCGTTTTTCTCTATTTGAAATCAAAATTTTTGAAGAATTTTGTAATTTTTTTACATTTATTCAGTACCTAGCATAAAAAGTGGTCATCCGATTCACAAAATCCTAATTAATATTCTCATAATCATAATGACTTAATTCATATTTAACTGTGGATTAATTATGCAAGAAAATGAGTCCTATACTTTGAGTCACAAAAAATCGTTAATTAAAGTTAGCCATTAAAAGTAATTTCGAACTCCTGATGTCAAACTAATCTCACCTCAATATGGAGAAAATGTATAACTACACTAGATAACCCTTGCATGAATATAGGAAACTTATGTAGACGAAGATATATGTAGATTAATATATAGATAAGTTATACCACCTGCAGGAAATGTTACTTATACATCTCCGTTACTTCACTTGCTTACATAACGTAAAAATAACCGAGTGTATTTGAGAAGCCTTCGCATCACCAGCTTAATTAATTTAAATTAAGTAATTAAGTTTGTAATTGAAATTAATTATTTGAAGAGAAATTACTCTGTAATAAATATTAAGCAAAGGTTATTGAGTAACGCTGTATACAACAATAGCGGTGTGAATGAAATGACTCTATAAATAGCAATACTTAATTGTCCGTAAATAATAGTGACTTTGTTAATTAAACGTTTCCGTAAAATACAATACAATACAATTAGTTTCCCAATGAACTGATACTGCAATTAACAATGCCAATGTTAGTTAATTGGTTCTTTAACCAACTATACCATTATAAATGAAATGACTCTATGAATAATAAAACAATTAAGCATTAATGGTCAATAGTCAACAAGTTAACAAGCATTAATAGTCAATAAATGTCACTGAAATGAAAATATAATACCTATGTTAATCAATCGACGCTGCAACCAACAATAACTCCAAAAATGTAAATACTATAAATAAAATATATGTAAATATATATATATAAGTTATAAAATATATATAAAGTTATAAAGAATATATAAAGTTATAAAATACATAAAACTCCGATATAAATAAACTATATATAAAAATATATATTAAGTTATAAAATATAGGTAAAATTATAAAATATGTATAACTCCGAAAATATTTTGCAAATATCGCAAAATAATTTTGCAGTTGAGGCCCCTAGGTTGTGGTCTGATCCATCGGCCGGCATTTCAAAGCAACGCCAAAAATGTAAATACTACAAATAAAATATATATATATAAATATATATAAGTTTTAAAATATATATAAAGTTTTAAAATATATATATAACTCCGAAAATATTTCGCAAATATCGCAAAATAATTTTGCAGTTGAGGTCCCTAGGTTGTGGTCTGATCCGTGGCCGGCATTTCAAAGCAACGTGGTTCGTGTTTTGCGTCCTGAAAGCGAATGCGAAATGAAGCTTCGGGCGCCTCGTCTAATTTCGTCTCGTGAAATTCGGATATATTTTTTATATAATAATTAGTTTTATATAATAATTATTAATAATTAATAATTATAATTCTCTGTTTTAGGGCGCCGCCTAAAATGATGCTAACTTTTGGTGTGGGATTGCTGGGTGGCGTGGTGGAAAAATTAGGGTAAAGTGGAGGCGTTAGGGTAAATGAGGATGAATTGATGAGGGTAAAGGTAAAATGGCGGCGTGACGGTTAATGAAATTTAATGATATGGGTAAACATAAAATGGGGGCGTGAGGGTAAATGAGGATATAATGATAATGGTAAAGGTAAAATGGGGACGTGAGGGTAAATTGGGGCGTTAGGGTAAATGATGATACAATGATAAGGGTAAAAGTAAAATAGGGGCGTGAGGGTAAATTGGGGGCGTGAGGGTAAATGAGGATGTAATGATAAAGGTAAAGATAAAATGGAGACGCGAGGGTAAATTGGGGGCGTGAAGATAAATGAGGCTGTAATGATAAGGGTAAAGGTAAAATGAGGGCGTGAGGGTAAAATGATGGCGTGAGGGTAAATGAATCAATAATAATAATGTAAAATGAGGCGTTAGGGTAAAACGGCGGCGTGGAGGTGCAACAAGGGAGTGAGGGTAAATGAGATATCATCGAATATGTCACTAGGCATTAATAAACAAGATCATCTTCACTCATGTTTAATTGTTACTGGAGGACAGTTGTGAATTCGGAATGTTCCTCTCGTTGGAACACTGAACAGTTCTGTGTTCTTGCCTTCACTTGTGTTTGTGAGAACAGTTCTCTCTTCGAGACTCATTTCAGTAATTAGATAATACTTATGATTTTTTATTGTTCTGACTGTGGGAATATAACTTTTATCTTTATACTTTTTATCATAACTTTTATGTTTAGCCATCACCTATATTTGTAAGAACAGTTCTCTCTTCGAGACTCATTTCAATAATTAGATAATACTTTTGATTTTTTTATTGTTCTGACTACGTGAATAGAACTTTTATCTTTATATTTTTTTATCCTACCTTTTTTGTTTAGCCATAAAACGGAGCCTTTCAGGATGCTACATTATTATTGGGTTGCTTAGGATCCCAATAATAATGTGAAAAAAGTGAGATGTGAATTTAAAAAATATGTTTTATTGTATTAATAAATTGTGTCATAAACTTTAGGAAGCCTCCTGATTCTCTAGATTATTTTCAATGCACTCGAAATGATGTTAATGCACCGAATTTCAACAAAAGATAGCCCCATGGTCACAAAATCCCGAGAAATACGTAACAATTCGGGTAAGAGGATTCGTCAGCATTATCATGAATTGATCAGGCTTAACTTCGTATAAATTGGCTTTAATAAAATGAGATCTTGAGTTCCAGCTTTATTTTCTCGATTGAGGGTAAAATTTGGCTACAGAGTAGCGAGTTTTGCAAGTTTTAGGGCAAAATTTGGCGACCGATTAGTGAGTTTTGTGAGTTTTAGGGCAAAATTTGGCGACCGATTAGCGAGTTATGTGAGTTTTAGGGCAAAATTTGGCTACAGAGTAGCGAGTTATGTGAGTTTTATGGCAAAATTTGGCTACCGAGTAGCGAGTTTTGTGAGTTTTAGGGCAAAATTTGGCGACCGAGTAGCGAGTTTTGTGATTTTTAGGGCAAAATTTCGGTAATCATAAGCGAAGAATTGTCTCAGGGCATCATAAGCGTTGGATTACTGCAGGGAACATAACCAGTTCTGGCCATATAAAATAAAAAAAATATAACTCAGTACTCACTGCAGTGAGTGACAGAGAGCGCATTTTCTCGTCGACGAAAACTTGAGGTCACGGACAGACGGACAGACAGACAGACAGACGGACATGGCGAGCACAATAGTGCATTTTTTCCATAAATGAGAAAATGCGCTAAAAAGCGAAAAAGTTGTCAAGTTTGCGATGAAAATTTCCCGCAAGGTCGACATGAGGGATCAAAATTTGGAAAAAGCTCCTATAGCCGTGCAGTACAGCGGCTTATAGCCGTGCAGTACAGCAGCTTATAACCGTGCAGTACAGCAGTTTATAGCTGTGCAGTACAGCGGCTTATAACCGTGCAGTACAGCAGCTTTTTGCCGTGTATAGTACAGCAAAAACGCCATTCGTGCAGTACAGCAGCTTAAAGCCGTGCAGTACAGCAGCATATAGCCGTGTATAGTACAGCAAAAACGCCATTTTTTGGACATTTTTTATCGACCTAATAAAAATCTCCACAAAAATCCTGTAATTTAGAAGCCGCTACAGACCTCGCTGTCGTTTTCTGTGACTCGAGGCTGTAAAAAATCGGGATTATGTGCTGTAAGCCGCTGCAATTTCGGAGCTGTAAAAACCAGTGATTAAGTCGCGCTGAACTTTTACTGCTGTAATGTCGTTTATACACTCAAAGAAATGAGCGAGACTGTCCAAACAGTGATGCATTTTGGCATTTATGTAGGTCATTACAGTACATTAGAACTGAGCGAGGGTATTCAAACAGTGATGAATTTTTGGCCTTTATTTGGGTCATCCTCACCACGTTGATCTCGGCAAAAAGGCGCAGAAGATGTGTCACTAATTGGACAATTTGACTCATTCATTTTATTGAGTGAACTTAGTTTGACGCTACTTACTGTAACTCAGCGGCCATTGTGAACAACGGCAGAGTTATTTTTGTATAAAATTTGTAATTATTCGTAATTTTACTTGGTTGCTTTCATCAAAATCTCTACGCATTCGTGAAAAAGTTCTTATAAGAAAATACAAATAATTTTTCTAGAAAACTGGAGTAACTCCATTGTCTGCATGGATATATATCATTATATTACGATGATATAATGATATGTCATTATGATGATATCATGATACGCTATTCTGCTTATAGTATGATATGTCTTAATGATGATATCAAGTTATGTTATTATGCTAATATTATGATATGTCATAATGATGATTTCATAAAATATTATTATGCTAATATTATATGATATGTCATAATGATGATATCTTGATATGCTATTCTGCTTATATCATAATATGTCATAATGATAGCCACTTCTGAAGCCAATTCATCCTCATTCACCACAAAAATTCCCCACCAAAAATTTGAAGAGGAAAGCTTCAGGCTGAAGTTCCCTTCGAGGGCTGAAGTTAAGAGAACTCGACGCTACATGAAAGGAAATCATTTCTAAGAATATTTATTGCCGGGTGAATTTTTAAGAGAATTTATTTTCTAAGAATATTTATTGCCTGGTGAATTTTTAAGAGAATTTATTTTCTAAGAATATTTATTGCCTGGTGAATTTTCCACAGAATTTATTTTCTAAGAATATTTATTGCCTGGTGAATTTTTAAGAGAATTTATTTTCTAAGAATATTTATTGCCTGGTGAATTTTCCAGAGAATTTATTTCTTGATGAATTTTTAGAAGAATTTATTTCTTGATGAATTTTTAAGAGAATTTATTTCTTGATGAATTTTTAAGAGAATTTATTTCTTGATGAATTTTCAAGAGAATTTATTTCTTGATGAATTTTTAAGAGAATTTATTGCCGGCTCAGGCTCAGGCGTTTGATCTCGAGCCCCGCGACCGACAGATGAGGCGGCGGATGAATTTTTTTTTTCGTGCCATTCTACGGGAAATTCATTTTTTTGCTAATCCGTGAATAAGTGAACGCATGAATTCGTGAGCTCCAGACTCATATTTTCTGGCAAATTTTTCGAAGGAAAATATTTTTTGAGTTTAATTTCAGAATCATTTGAACCCAGGTTATAATTTTTTGCAATATTCTAATCCTTTTTTAAATGATGCCATTTTACCACGTTTCTTTTTAAGTTTTTAAGTCTGGATTATTAGTAAATTAAGCATCAAGCAATAATTAAGATTAGTGCACAGTACAAGATTAGCTCGCAGTGTAAGATTAGTTTATATTGTAAGATTTTTTAACAGTAAGGTTAATTCATAGTTTAAAATTAATTCACAGCTTGAGATTTATTGACATTTTAGATTAAGATTAATTCGCAGCTTATGAATAATTCTCAGTTAAAGATTAATACGCAGCATAAAATTAATTCTCAGCTTAAGATTAATTCTCAGTGTAAGATTAGTTCAGTGTTAAACTTATTTACAGTGTACGATTAATTCACAGCGTCTCTAGGGCCTATACTTTCAAAAAAAGTTAAGATATCGTAAGTTCATCAGCCAATCATTGACGGCCTTTCAAGCAAAATCCACCAATCATAGACAAGAAAATAGCTGTCTCTTATACACATCTAGATGTGTATAAGAGACAGGATCAGTCTTCAAAGCTCTTCACAAAGAGAGTGGACAGGTCTTAGCCATAAAGCAGGTGCCAATTGACACTGACTTACAAGAAATCATCAAGGAAATTTCTATCATGCAGCAATGCGATTCTCCATATGTTGTCAAATATTACGGATCATATTTCAAGGACTCTGATTTATGGGTACGTAAGTGCTTGTACACTGTAACATTTACATGAATTTATTTCAATGTACATTCATCTAAAATGTTTTAAGAAGTACTGTATGTTCTTCTATGGAGCTAAGCTCATTTACTATAAATTGCATTTTTATGAAATTGTGGTTCAGAAAATAAAAAATTGCTTATCCTTGTTNTATTAACTGAAATAAGCCGCCATCGCTTCAATTATCTTGACAACGCGCGCCGTATTAACTGAAATAAGCCGCCATCGCTTCAATTATCTTGACAACGCGCGCCGTATTAACTGAAATAAGCCGCCATCGCTTCAATTATCTTGACAACGCGCGCCGTATTAACTGAAATAAGCCGCCATCGCTTCAATTATCTTGACAACGCGCGCCGTATTAACTGAAATAAGCCGCCATCGCTTCAATTATCTTGACAACGCGCGCCGTATTAACTGAAATAAGCCGCCATCGCTTCAATTATCTTGACAACGCGCGCCGTATTAACTGAAATAAGCCGCCATCGCTTCAATTATCTTGACAACGTGCGCCGTATTAACTGAGAATGCAAATCCAGTTTTGCTGACTTAATAAGATTGAATTGAATTTTTCAACAGAGCAGGGATGCATCTTTTGATTTATACCAATAAAATGTAAATAATCATATTAAATTTATTAAATCTAATTAAATTGAAATTGTTAGTCAAGAACCACGTCAGCAGCCTTACAGCAAAAATTTTTTCGTTTAAGTGGACTTATTCGAAAAATTACAATCGAAATATTCAACGATGTTCATTTCCAGATCGCAAAGGAATGAGTTTTTACTAGCCAAAAGTTAGAGAAATAAACCAATAAAAAATTTTTTTTAGCAGAAGCAAATTGACAAAAGTTAGAGAGGTAAACAAATTAAAATTAATTAAATTAGAGAGATAAAGCAAATTGGCCACAGAACCTGACTAAGGATATCTAACACTAAAAGAAATGAATGGACAATTGTTAAAATATTGATACATCATCTTACTCACAGCACAAGCAGTAAGCGGACAAAGCTGTTCCAGGGTGACCCACATATTGACAAAAAGTGCATAATTATTTAGACAATGTCTCACTCATTTCTTTGAGCTTAGTCCAGTGAGAACATTAATTTATAAATCTCAGTAATAAAGTCAAAGCTTTATGCTAAATTTATTTATAAATCTCAGCAAGTAAATTAAAGTTTTACGCTCAATTTATTAATGAATCTCAGGAAGAAAATAAAAGATTTACGCTCGCATTTTTCTAAATCTCAGTAAGAAAGTTAAAGCTTTACGCTCGCTTTATTTATAAATCTCAGTAAGTAAATTAAAGCTTTACGCTCGCTTTATTTATAAATCTCATTAAGTAAATAAAAGCTTTACCCTCGCTTTATTTAAAAATCTAAGTAAGAAAATTAAAGCTTTACGCTCGCTTTATCCATAAATCTCAGTAAGTAAATTAAAGCTTAACGCTCACTTTATTTATAAATCTCAGTAAGTAAATTAAAGCTTTACGCTCGCTTTATTTATAAATTTCATTAAGAAAATTAAAGCTTTACGCTCGCTTTATTTTTAAATCTCAGTAAAAAATTGAATCTTTACGCTCGCTTTATTTTTAAATTTCATTAAGTAAATTAAAGCTTTACGCTCGCTTTATTTATAAGTCTCAGTAAGTAAATTAAAGCTTTACGCTCGCTTTATTTATAAATCTCAGTAAGCAAATGAAAGCTTTACGCTCGCTTTATTTATAAATCTCAGTAAGCAAATGAAAGCTTTACGCTCGCTTTATTTATAAATCTCAGTAAGTAAATTAAAGCTTTACGCTCGCTTTATTTATAAATCTCAGTAAGTAAATTAAAGCTTTACGCTCGCTTTATTTATAAATCTCAGTAAGAAAATTAAAGCNTACCATTTATAGCCCCTACCATTTATAGCCCCTACCATTTATAGCCCCTACCATTTATAGCCCCTACCATTTATAGCCCCTACCATTTATAGCCCCTACCATTTATAGCCCCTACCATTTATAGCCCCTACCATTTATAGCCCCTACCATTTATAGCCCCTACCATTTATAGCCCCTACCATTTATAGCCCCTACCATTTATAGCCCCTACCATTTATAGCCCCTACCATTTATAGCCCCTACCATTTATAGCCCCTACCATTTATAGCCCCTACCATTTATAGCCCCTACCATTTATAGCCCCTACCATTTATAGCCCCTACCATTTATAGCCCCTACCATTTATAGCCCCTACCATTTATAGCCCCTACCATTTATAGCCCCTACCATTTATAGCCCCTACCATTTATAGCCCCTACCATTTATAGCCCCTAGCATTTATAGCCCCTACCATTTATAGCCCCTACCATTTATAGCCCCTACCATTTATAGCCCCTACCATTTATAGCCCCTACCATTTATAGCCCCTACCAAAAATATTACACGGGGATCACGCTTAATTTTAAATTATTAAGTCTGCTTTATGACTTCAGTAGCAGTGAATCTTTGAGACTGAACTACAATAATTTTCAATGTAAATTTACTGGAATTTCCTCACAATGGACATTTTCTTGAGTCTCAACGAACAGAAGAACGTTAAATATTTTAATGAAACCAGTATAAAAATTCTTTTGTATTTTCACATTCCGCTTTACTCATCACGATTGTCACGATCGTAGTACATTCACTGTAATTTAATATACTATGACCTAGTAATTTTTAGGTTTAGTACTTTTAGGTTTAGTACTTTTAGGTAGTACTTGACCTTGTATTTTTTAGGTTTAGTACTTTTAGGTAGTACTTGACTTAGTACTTTTTAGGTTTTTTCTAGTGACTTTGACTAAGGACTATGCCTAACTATTTTAACTGACCGGCAAATGATATAATTAAATTGCAATATGCTGCATAATCTTATTCAAATTAACCATTAATTATCATTAAAAGCACGCTTAGCTCTATCGGAATTATCTCTTGCCTTACCTGCATACACTCAGCGAAATGAGTGAATCTTTGTACAGGGTGAACCAGAATTAAATGACCCTTTTAATTTGTTAATAAATAAAAAACTAAGAACGTTATGAAGTTGAAACTTGTTTTACTCGAAAGAAGAACATTTTTATGGTAATATTGTATCCCAGTTAAAATATTGTATCCTATTACAATATTTTATTATTGTATTAGTTAAAATATTTATTATGTATTAATAATATGTATTAGTTAAAATATTGTATGTAATATTGTATCCTAGTTAGTTATTGTATCCTAAAAATTAGGATACAATATTACCATAAAAATGTTCTTCTTTTAAATAAAACAAGTTTCAACTTCATAACGTTCTTAGTTTTTTATTTATTAACAAATTAAAAGGGTCAGTTAATTCTGGTTCACCCTGTATAATGTATTATATTGTCATCAGGTTAACCACCATTGCTCAAGATTGATAATTCTTGAAATTTAAGAACTATCCATCCAAAACGGTCTCTCGGACCGTTTTCGCAAACCCAGTTATCCTGAGTCACGGTCAAAGTTTGTGGATGTGTCCATTTGCATTTGCAGCCTGGCGCCGCAAATATACCGAGCTGTTTGGGCGTGTATCCACGATACCGTACTTGTCTTGTCGGGACATTAACTGGACCTGAAAGTTTATTCCTGTGGGAGAATTGGAAGGCATCACGTAACTGGGAGGAAATGATGAGATAAAATTTTAAATTTTAATTGTGATATAAATGTATTTAATTTAAGGGATTTATTTATTTAATTTCCAATTAGCATGCCGTACATTAATTTTATTATTAATAGCGGGACTTTGAATTAAGGGATTATTGGATTATTTTGTCGGCCTTGGGTGACGCGTGGCTTGAGTACTTAATAATTCTGTTTAGTAATTCAAATTTTTAATTTAAGAGAGATTTATTGAAATGCACAAGTTCCATATACGTTTCGTTATGAAATAAGGAAAACATTAAATTCTCCTTTTTTTTCTTTCAGATAAAAATATAACTCAGTATTCACTGCAGTGAGTGACAGAGAGTGCACGAAAACGTGAAGTCACGGACGGATGGACAGACAGACAGACGGACGGACAGACGGACATGGCGAGCACAATAGTGCCTTTTTTCCATAAATGAGAAAATGCGCTAAAAACACTCGCATAATTTTAAATTAAATTTACTGGTGCCAATTTCAAATTTTAACTTTAATTTCATACCAAGTGTCATTTCACCATTTTTCTGAGCTTCACTATCCTCCCATTATGAATAAAATCTCAGATCAAGATAAAATCCCAACATGAAAGGTTTTGTGGAAACGCCCCCGAATGGACTCGGAATATACACGGAGCAGGCATCAAACTCGCAAACTTTCGCCAAAAATATAACTAATTGTGTAGCCATTATATGCGATTTTATAAAATTGGCATGCTGGGTTAGATTACACGCAACGGGTAGTTGACAAAGGTTGATAGGTCGGCCAGGGTCGCTAACCTGAAGAGACCTCCCAGCCTGGTCGCGAGTAAGGATGTGCCCGTGAAGAAAGTGCGGGTAAAACGAGATAATCAACGCCGTGTATTTTACCTCGATGTGTGGGAAGATGTTTATTGTGAGTGAGGCACGTGATGTTGTTGAAAGGTTATTCCTGTAGCATCGTGCGCATCGTTCCATGTGTTATTCGTTTGTAAAAATGAGCGAACCCACTTTTTAGCGCATTTTCTCATTTATGGAAAAAATTACCTATTGTGCTCGCCGTGTCCGTCCGTCCGTCCATCTGTCTGTCCGTCCGTGACTTCACGTTTTCGTCGACGATAAAATGCGCTCTCTGTCACTCACTGCAGTCAGTACTGAGTTATATTTTTTCTATCTGCAAGCAAATGCTTGAAAGTTTATGCGTGAAACTGAGTAAGTACGTGGATACTGTACGCACGAGCTGCGTGCGTTAATTTATACTGGTCATAAATAATATCGCTTCATAATTTATTTTAGTTCCATTTCAGTGAACAACTGAGATGCATGACTTTCTGGTTGTCATTGTTACGATAAATGATGCAGAACAAGCCTCGGTTATGCCAACGGGAAATATTACGATCAACAATCGTCAACTGCCGATTGAAAAACTGAAAGACAAACTGATTTCTGTTTTTAAAATTAACTGTGTTTTTGAGCTGATCTCAATGATAAATGAAAATATTGAGTGTGGCGAGTAATTTATTCGCAAAGATTCCCTCTGATTTTACTAAAAATTGTTTCCTGTAGTTTGGTGTCGTCCTGTCACGTTTAAGCATGACATCAAGAAATCTTCCTGGTGGTTCTTTCTTTCACGCGTCATTGCATCGTTGCATCGCAAGGCTTGAAATGTTCGAAAAAGTCCCGTGCCACAAATAGATAAAAAAATTTCGATGCAACCAAATCGTTTCCGTGGATTTTTCAATATTACGTCGAAAATGCTTGAAGAAATGCAAGTAAAATAACGAGTCAGTTGTTGTATTGCAAGTAGCAGTTTCTATTCACATTCGTATTATATATTAAGGTCGAATTCACATTAGTCTTATTGTTATTTTGGAGTGTATATATTGGAGTACAGATCCTTGCCTTTTATTGCCATGATTTTTGTTCTTACCCACAATGTTTCGTAAGGAATCTCCTGAATTAATGTTGATCAGAAGCGCTCTGAACCAGTCTCTTCTATGTCTTCCTCAGGTGACGCCATGACCAGCAAGATGGACCTTCTTGCTCAAATAAGTGAGGTAAGTCTTTTTAAAATCTGCTTTCGTGGTCTCTACTTGTCGTCAGTGTTACTGGATTTGAAAATTTCTAGTGTGAAATTTCTTGGCTCGCGAAGAGCAAGTAAATTACGAATGTTATTTTAGTATTGATGACGTTGCTGGTCTCTTTTTAACTTATTATTTAACGTTTTCCAACACGCAGTGCGATAAACATCTTTAGGGTTTTTATTGTATTAGAAAAATTGTATCAAGGCCCATCATATATAGTGCGATATGATTATATGATTTTTTTCGCATTTCAACAAAACTGTTGCAAAATATCCTTACTGGAACATTTGGTGGTGTTTATCAGCTCCAAGAAGCCGTGTCGAGCATGAAGAGTTCCCTGACCGAAGCCGTGACGCGGCTTGCAGCTGTCACCGAGGACGGTGGCAGCAGCTCTATGTTGCAGCAGAACCAGGACGCAGCTCGCTTGCAGCAGCAATTGCAAGACGACTTGCAGCAAATGCAGACAAAATGTGATGGTAACACAACTCAAGTTGTGAAGCTCGTCCTCGCTCTCAAAGGAGACGTCTCCGGTCTTAAGTGAGTCACTCACTGCTCGTAAATGTCTTGACCTTTAAATTTCATCTATTTGGTAAGATTTTTTGCGGTCTAATGATTTAGTGATGACAAATTCAATGATTGAGGTCGTAAAAAGTAAGATAAATTACGTAAAAACTTTGGGGACCTTTTCCAGTTTTTAATCTTTCTTTTCTGAACATAGTTTTGCTTTCAAGTGTTCAGTATATAAAGAGTGGATTCGTTGAAAATTTTATTTACATCTTGAGTAAACATGATTAAGACTACGGTTTTCTATAAATATATTAATTTTCTTGTTTATTTGGTGAATATTACGTTTTATTCGCGCATGAGTATCATTTACGAAACCCAAAATTTTACTCTGGCTAAATGATGATTCGATATTTTATCATTTTTGAGGCGCGAATACTCATTGTTCTTTGGTGGTCGTAAGAATAACATGCTTTGCAAAGTTCTGTTGACTGCTTCCATTTATTGGATGTTATTGTTCCAACCCTTTCATCTAATTCACTCAAATTTTCTAAGGACTTCTAACTTCTGTTATTGATGTTATTGTTCCAACCCTTTCATTTCATTCATTAAATTTTCTAAGGACTTCTAACTTCTGTTATTAATGTTATTGTTCCAACCCTTTCATTTCATTCACTAAATTTTCTAAGGACTTTATTAAACTTCTAAGGACTAAACTAATTTTTCTGGTTAGTTTATCATTTTTATTTTGAACAAAACATGTATATCGCTATGCGCAGGAAGGAGATGTCCGCCATCAGCGAGCGCCAGGATGCCCTCCAGAGGTCGCTCGATGCGCTGCTCGAGGAGCGTCAAAAGGAACCTCACTCAAAGTACGTCTTGTGATCATCAATGAAGCACATTTATTCCTTTATATTTTGATAGGGATCAACTAATACTTTTAAAATTTCCAAAGTAATTTGCTTGCATATTTCAGCCACATAATTCGCAATGTCAGGCAAAGATATTTGTTACGGTTTACTCTAAAATCTAAATTTTCCCAAATTCATATGATAAATTAACCCCCTTGAGAAGCAACGGTATCAAGTGTATCGTATCTGAATTTTTCGATATTCATATAGTACTCTCAGGTACGTTTATTCATTTTGATTTAATCAAATCATCAGTAATTTCGATCGAAATTAGTAGTGTTATGAATACAATTTTACAACTAGCAGATTTGGTGCAATGAATTTGTTTTTCAAAACTTGTTTCATTCTCTGCCCGACCGATGATGACGTAATCTTGGTATTTGTTTCGGACTTAACAGTCTCAGGCCACGATGGATTCGCCTGAACATCGCAGAGCTACTATTTTTGCGCGTAAATTTCCGAACAACGGCAATGCCATCCCGAACACAATAAGAATCTTAATAAACTCCTTCGCCTGCCGGCAGGAACAACCGCAGTAGAGGAACGCACGGCGACACTTGCGGTGGTGGTCGCAGCAGCGGCGGCCACAGCAACGACAGCGGCGTGGCGCTGCTGCTGGAGAAGGCTCACCAGGCCTTCATGTCGGACGCTCTCCCAGCCTCGCCTTCGGCCTCGCTAATGCATAGGACTTCCGATCAGGTCACAAATTTTCGTTCAAATTGATCAATATTACTTCTTGATGTAATGAAATTGTATGTAATCTCTTCGTTCATGGAGCATGCCGGTACGTCAATGCTACCATACAGTAGGCCATTTACTGATATATAGTTTATTTTAGTTGAAAAGTAATGAGGCGATTAATTTAGGTCTTGCATATAAAATTTATTCTTCAATTCTGCGCCTCCAAAATGTTTAAGTGTATAATAATTCTTGCCTCTACCTGATTGATATAATTTGATTAGATTCCTTTGTACAAAACATCTTTGATCTAGAATTTAACATTAAAAAATGCCAAGAATATTTACACAATTTTCTTTGAACACGTTTGTGAAACTAGCGCTATTATCAGTTCGAATTCATATATATATAATGCATCATTTTAATTTTGGACTGACGACGTATCTGGCTGGTATCCATAGTGTTTGGTAAAAATGGTACATTTCTTAGTAAATTTCTTTACTTTTAAATTTATGAGGAATTTACGATTAAAACAATCACATCACCTTAATGTTTGCTCTATCTCCACAGGACTCGCTACCCGAACAGCCTTCACTACTAGTGCCCCCGTTAGTGTACGATTATGTGGCTGGACTCTCGAACCATGCGGCACCCACACACAACATTTCTGGTGAGCCAATTTTTTGCATGATTGCTCATTCTCATCCTGAAGCCACTATCGTTAATTTTATTGTACGAAGCATCTTACAATTACTGGTTTAAATACTGAGCTCGTATTCCAGGAGGAGGTGAAACGGATGACCTCGCTTATGACTCAGACTCTTCACTGACGTTCGCCGCAAACAAATCCATCAGCCTGAGCGCCACCATAAGCAAGGAGATGAGGGCAGCAGGACTGGCTCCTTCCCCTCACGCCATCTCGCGATCTAGCGACCCAGCTCGAGCAAATTCTCCTCTCAGTGCCAACGAATCCCAAACTATCGTTGGATCTGCAATCAACAAGCCCAAAAGCCAAGCCAAAATTCATTCCCAATTCAACGCATCGACTACTTCGAGCTGTGACTCGAGTGGCTGTGTCGTCAACAGGACGGATTCTGATGGGTCGGATCAGTCGCGCGATGTAATACAGACTGGAAGACGGCGGAGATACGAAAAAGGTGATATTTTTTCTAATATATCAGAGCTCTTAGTTGTAATTAAAATAGTATATTTGATTATTGTTATGATGGTACAAAATTTAAGCTATTTCCATGCTTTTTTCGGGTTCAGTCTTTGGAAAAGCTTTTGGAATATTTGCCATTTAAAACTTTCCGTCAAAAGCAGCCGAATTGTTTGGATAAAATAAAAACAACAACTTAAAAAGTGAACTAGAGAATAGAAAGATATTAAAATTTTCCCGACAGGCCTGAGTATTAGCAGCACAGGAAAGCTGTACGGGCCTCTGCATCGCAGCCTCTCTCAGGACTCGGCCACTTACGCCGCCCTCAGTTGCTGTGGTCCTCTCACGTCAGCTGGCCTCTACAGCCTCAACAACCATGATATCTACAGCCATACCAGTCACCACCACCATCATCATCACCAGCAGCAGCAGATTCAACGCGACATTAAAGATTCTCATCGCTGTAGAGTCGCACGTGAACTACTCGAGACCGAGAAAAAATACTGTAGAACGTTATGGATTATACAGGACACGTTTGCCGAGCCCTTGAAGAAGCGTGGGATTCTTTCTCAGCCCGATATTGAGTAAGTTTTGAATGGAACTGTAAGATAATTTAGTTCTTGGAGACGTGTCAAAGCTGTACTTTCTTTAACTTATTCGGATTCAAAGCCATTTCAAGAATGAAGAATAATACATCAATAATGCGCCATATTATTTTCGTATAATCGATAAAATATTATGTCTAGTTTCCTATCTCTTCTCAAATTTTATCTTTTTCCAGTGCAATAAATATTTATTTAAAAAAAATTCCTGCCCATGTTTTGAATGTGCTGCATAAACGCTTTTATTTAAGCATAAATTTCTGACACAGTGATGCTTCATTGCAAAATGTAGTTTGATGTTGTTTCTTTCTCCAGCACATTATTCCCGAGTGAAGTATACCAGCTATACGACAAACACTGTCATCTTCAGCATCAGCTCAGAGAACGACTCGTGTCTTGGCAATGGCAGCCTCTTGTCGGCGACATTCTTGCCAAGTAAGCGTTACTGCAACGGTTAGACCCAAGCTTTTGAATGTTGCGTAGCATATAATGAACCTAATATTTCAATTACGCCTAATATGTACAATATATCGTTCCAACAGTATACAAGACACCAAACCGCACATCTAGATTCTTCTTTCCAAAATTGAGTATCATGTGTTCAGAGCGTGCCATTCCTTTCGTATCCTCATAGATTTACGGAGCCTCACCAATCGGATGTACTACGCTTGTACACTTCTTACGTCAACGACTTCCCCGAAGTTCTGAAGACTTTCAACAAACTCTGCCGCAATTCGCCTCCTTTCACCAAATTTATCAAGGTATAACTAATCTTATGATTGTTATTATATAAAAAATCAAGTTTGTGGCACGAATCTTTTCATTTTGAATCAAGTATTTTTACGGGTCCCTGCATTATATACAATAATATGTATACCCCTTGACAATTAATTAATCGCCTCAGAGCTGCTTGGAGCAACCGTCGTGCGGTGGTTTGGATCTTGGAGCGTTTCTACTAACTCCAGTTCAGAGAATACCTCGCTACATCCTGCTGTTGAAACAGCTTCTCAAGTACACCGATGAAACGCACCCTGACTTCCACCACATCAACGTTTGCCTGGATCGACTCAAAGACTTTTTGGAGCGTCTCAATGACTCCATTGAGCACTCGTTCCAGCTTGTGCACGCCACTTTCTCGGGGGCGATGGAGCCGACCATCGCCGTCACCAGGACTGGACGTAGTAGGTACGTGTATAAAAGTCAGAGATTTTGTTTTATTCACGCGTTTAGTCTATTGCTGAAGTAGTACAAATGGTGCAGATATTGTTTAGAGACAAGTTGGAATAGTGTTTGGTGCTGAGGGTGGAAACCATCAGCAGTATTGCGGACGTGAAATTTAGCGCATCTCTGTTTTTCTGTTTTGGACAATTTTTGTATAGTTGTTCTTACAGAGCGAGTCGGTCTCCCAGACGTTCAGAATCTACGGCTGAAAGTCCCACCTACAGGCCGGAGCGGCTCACTAGTCGTTCTGCGGACCGTGTGACTCATGAGAGTCCTGAATGCACCATCCCTAGCTCAAAACCAAGCCCCAAGCGCTCGAGCAGCATGGCTGGCGGTCCTGCCAAGCAGCTCGTGGTTAGCAAGCGAAGACCTCAATCTTCCGAGGCGGGGAGGTCACGATCACTTCCACGAGCGGCGCCCTTGAACCCAGATAACGAAGACCCGCCAACGAAACAGAAAAAAAGCAAGAGACCAGCACGACCGCTACCGACTGCACGGTCTGTGGCCGACATGACTAAGACTCCCGATGAGTCACAGGGAGTTTCATGGGACGAATTTGCAGCGAGCGAACCTTCTCTCCTCGACAAGTGCGGGAAAAATGAAATCTTCGACGTAAAGGAGGCACAATCCGTCGATGAATCGGAGCACGATTCACCCGGTGTTGAAACTGAGCGCTTGCCTAATAGGCAAGATGCATCACACGAAGATGGAGTCGTTAAGAAAAAGTCAATCAAAACTTCCCTAAAAAATATGTTCACCTTCAAAAAGAGGTGAGATCTGTATTCATTTATTAAAAATGAACCATTTCCTTCTCTGCGAGTCTTCACTCAGATTCCATTGGATTAACTGGACTCGTTGGTGTACTGGTATTTCATGAGCCTCTGTAATCTCACTACCAACAGGAGCGCTTTATACAATTTTATATTTTCGTTACTGAACACGGCATTGCAAGCTTTATTCTTTTCTTATACAAGCGCGCTGTAATGTATGATACGAATTAGTGTCTGGGTGTGGGTGGCTTGCTGTGTGGTTGAACTCTGATATACAAAATATGGAATCTGCATGGATGACTTGCGCAGAGGCTGAAGGAATTGCCTTATGACTTGCATGATGTAAATAGTGCATTTGAAGTTCACTAGTGTGCTTATTGATCATAATGCAAAAATTCATTCGAAAATGGAATTCGATATGAGAGTAAAATATTACGAAATAAATTACGTCTTGTGTTTGAAAGTAAACAAACACTGCACTATCGTGTAAAAATATGCACTGTGTGATGCAAAAAGTTTTTGATAGCTCCCACAACCCAACAATTTCAGGTCACTCAAAATTCGAAGCGGCGACTTTATCCTCATGCAATTACAAAATTTTCTAATTCGGTTTATTAGGAGTTTCAATATTCGAACGTTTTATTACGGTAAAACGAACGTCCAGTAAATTTAACTTATGAGTGGCTCGAAATTGGTGCTGTTTTGCTTTTCTAATCCCACGGCTTGGGTGGTTCTCGATTGCTAGGACTGGTGCTTCCCCAACTGGTACCCGTCCTTCGTCCATTCCCAACCACCACCACCACCACCATTTGTTCCCCATAAATGATCACCACCACCTACATCACCATCATCACAACCACGATTCGCACCACCATCCACCTAGGTGAGTTGCATTCATGGTTGTACAGTACGTTTATCAACAGTTAGAAAAAAACGTAATTTCTTCTACGTAGTCGGATAGCCAAGTCAAATCTCAACGTCAAAGAGTTTTTTTTGGAGGCTCAAATACTGTCAACAGCAATACCATATGCCCAAGTGCAAATTTTCAGATACCCGTACAAAAAATCTCCATTAATTTTCCCCGTGTTTTCATTCAATGTTCCCAACTGGCAACCTCCGGACTCCAACATTATTTACGACGTGAGGCAGACGTGTTGCCTTGTTGTTAAATTTATCATTCAGATGGTGAATTATAGCATTTTAATTATGTTAATGTACAAATGGCGCTTAGCTGTCCATGAGTTACATCGGAAGGGCTCCTTCAGAAACTTCGGCATGCTTTTCATTCAGGTTGAGTACAGAAAACGCGTGAACGTACCTCAGTATTGTAAATATTGTATATAAACGTGCATCAAAATTATAAATGTTGATTATCCGTTATAACACAAATAGGCCATCGACGGCTCGCGGGATGCGAGAAGAGGGCGACTACTGGGATCCTCAGACGCAGTCACTGCAGGACGGATCACTGCAGGCAGGCTGTGCACCTGCGTCATCTCAGTCCCAGGCGGCGCCCCAACAGCCACGAGAGACTTCGCAGGTGGTAGTAGTAGGACGGTGTGCTAGAGCTTCAGCTATAAAACTATCATACACTGAAGATTAAAAATAACGAGCGCCAGCAAAACGGAAGGTCTTAATTATTGAAAATATTTCGAACTTCGCAGGTCTCAGGAACCCCGTCGAGTTTCTCGCCATCCAACGGCCACTACCAAACGTTAGCGTCGCTCTTGCCGCCGCAGCAAACACACACGCCACTCCAGCCATCCACGCCGGTGCCGGGGCAACATTGTCTGTCTGTTGTAGGTGATTTTGTCGACGAGGATGGGAACCCTTGTTCTAATGTGTAATGTACATTCCAGGTCCCTTTACAGGTTTTAATTTTGTAGAAATATTTTATAATTTTTTAAATAGATATTAATCTTTAACAATCTCCCAGGAACTCTCCAGATCTTAAAGATGTTACGGACTTTGATTCAAATTGTTAAGCGATAATGAATTTTTGTACACTCAAAAATGGCATGATGAAATTTTTACTTCTGTGTAAGTACCCGCCATGCGTCAATATAAAATCTACATTGTTATTTATTTGTAATGTGTCGATGATTCTACATGTAGTGATTGCGATACCTGGCTAAATTTTAATTCGTCCCATTGAAAATTGTTGTAAAGTAATGTAAGATATCGTGCAATATTCCGTCCATTGAGCCATAAGTTTGCAACGTGCAAATTGACTTGCAACGGGCAAACCAACGTGCAAATTGATTTAATTCTAAGATACCCATGCAGATAATCGTTTTTTAACGAAATAAATAAGTACTTTGTTTACATTCTTTGGTTTGTCTAACATTTCTAAGTATCAACAATCGAGATGGTAATTTAGCCAGTCGGGTTGCGCTAAAAGATGTTCGCTAGTGGGACCCTTCAATTGTGTTGAACGTCTTGCCACAGGTTACAGAGCACATTGTTACATTCAGTATTCATTTATTAGACGGTATTCTGTAGGAGCGATAATCGTTCATATTAGACTAACATCATACGCTCCACGACATAACTTTATACATCGACACAATAACATGCATTCTAAACATCATATACATTATTAGACTTTCACGACAATCGATAACATTCTCAAAATACCATTTTACTTTTCATATGGTATACTAGTGATTGACTTTCTCGAAACAATGTAGTGTTGGGACCAAATCATTGCTATGTGTCACAGCTAACACTAAAAAGTTACACCTCCACCCTAACGCAGTTCTGACACTATTTTACAGCGATCCTCACGAATCGATTTCCTCCCGGAACGTGAGTGCAATGTGCACCCATCCACAAAAAGCACATACAAAGCTAGTAACTCTCACTATATTTCCGCTCGATGGCACCAGAAATGGCAGCAGTGCACTTAGGCAAGTCTAACTTTACCTATCCATCAGATAACTAAGACTCCTGGTATGCTACAAAATCAACACAAAAAATACATTATTCAAAGAAAGGAATAAACGGATCATTCACGTCATGTTCGTAGCGAAGTACATATTAAGTACATGATTTACTTGACTAATATTGCACAAAGTCGAATGACGAACAATAATTCTACAAATTAAAGTTAGGATGAGCTGACGAGTTGCGGCAGAGATAAGAAGTTGACACTACAGCACAGGGGTTTTGGACGTCTTTAGCTCAGGAATGTCGTGCACCATAGAGTGCATACAAAAAAACGTATTTGTTCCTTAAGGCTAAAATTCTACGAGAAATAAAGAGAACTCATATCTGACACTCGCATGACGAATAAATGAGTGAAATGACTAGGAAATTAGAATTTGAAACTTTTTCAACATAGTCGCGATTGTATGAAGCACTACTAGGTAAAGATGGTACCTCGCTAAACCAATACATTTAGAAAGTGCACTTCGTGGTTACTTCTGCTAACGTAGCTTATAAGACGGCAGAAAAAACTACGTAGCTACCGTGATTCATAAACAGACCACTGAAGCCTGTGATCCTGAGCACCAATACAATATGGCCATCATGGAAAGTACGACCCATGCAATACACCGCGAGATCTTCCGTTTATCTCCTTCGAATAAAACAATACTAAAGACCCTACAACCGCGTTATGCTTAAGCCTAGTTTCTACGCTACACACAGTAGCCATAAACAGAAACTGTAAAGGGGGTATCAAGTATCCAACATTGATGATATGAACATTCACAGAAATATCCAAGCATGGAACAGAGAGACAGCTCACAATTAACATACAGTGACATTGCCTTAGCTTAATAATGACCCGTGCTTTTTAGCAACATAAAAATTGCCTCAAACAGATTCGGTGGAACACTGGAATGACGCAATAGCGACATCGGTCTCGGGGCTGACACACTCATGCGAACAATCCCAAGATTTTAGGGCCGCGGAAATTTTTATACGAACATAAGGTGGATCATTTCCACCTTTATAACTAATATATGACAGACAAATCATCATTGATATGGTCAAACGATAGACAAATGATATATAATGACTTAACGAGATCATTCATATTAGCATTAGAGCAAAATTTAAAGAGATTAATATTATATTTTATTATAGTTTCCCATCAAAATAATTCTTTGCTGTAGTTATAGGGTAGACAACATACGGCAGTGTAAAGAATATAGAACTCATTTATATCTTTGTAAACGAACACCAAATAATCATAAATCAGTAAAAAGTAAGCAATAGCTACAAAATAATGATAAATCTTTAGGCCTTTGCAACTTATTCGCTAAGATACATGATAGAGTTTCCTGATCTTCTTTGCGCTACGAAATCATAGTTCGAAGGAAATTTAGCCTTCAAATGTGGTTAGATCTACACATGTCATACAAAATTTGGGATTCTAAAATATGTTTCAATCGTTTTATGTAGGTGGAGTAATGCTCAAGGATCATGTGAAAATTGCTCAACAAAATAAATCTAATGCTATTTTTATGACCAGCAAAGTCTACTGGCAAACAAATTATTTTTGACTTAGCCCAGTCGACTTTATAAAACAAATTGTAGACATCAAGGAAGCCCTAGAAAATGGCATTTCCACATGTAATTCCAAGTCTCTCACGTTCATAAAATAACACGGAATATTAGTATTATATCATAACTAAAAATACTAGTGAGCTATCATTGTACCAATGATACGCAAAATATGAGGATGCTAGATGTCTAGTAATTAATATAAGGCGAAATAATTCGCTTTTAGGGTCAATAATAAATAATAATTAGCACACCCAACACAATACATCATCCTAGTACCGTGCACTTGCATAAAATCGAAAAGAAGCACAATTAGAAATTTACTGAATACTTAAAATCGTGATTCAAAATATCATTAAGTACCATCAGGTTTTTATAGCTGAATTTCTTCCGACAACTAAGTCCAATAAATGACATTTCTGCAACTTTTTAAAGTATTTCGGCTAACCCCCCAAAAAACTGGCACGATTTAATTGAGCGGCTCACAACAGACCAAAACCAAACCAAACCAAAACCTAACCAAACCAAAACCTAAACAAACCAAAACCTAAACAAAACAAAACCAGAGCAAAAACCTAAACTAGTCTTTGGTAGAAGAGACAGCAACGACGGCAAACGCACGCCCCCCCCCCCCAGCAATTTAAAAATATTTTCGTTATTCAGTAAACGTGTTCACAAATATTAACTGATACCTCAGTAATATTTGGAAACCCACTGGTAAAACCCAACATCATGAATGTTGTTCTTCATCTCAATCTCGTCGGAATTTATTGAACACAAAGCTGGGTCTACCGAGTTAGTATATAAATGATTGTATAACTTACAAGTTTTCATTATGTTTAAATGAACCTGCAGCTAGGGAAAAGACAACTGAGAGATTTTTCGTAGCTTACCGTCTGTATAAAATTTATTCATTTTGGCCATTCTAAAATAGTAATGAATGTCAATATTATTCCACTTGTTCTTCTTTTAAATAAATAACAAATGTTTCCATATAGTTTACATAGACCAGTAATTCTAATTTTAAAACTAGTTGTTGAATAAAATGAATATCAACTTGGTGCAATGCACAAGATTTTCGAAGACTAAAAAGTAAATGTACGAAATCCTGCATCAGAATAAGTCAGGATTCAAAACCATAAATAAGTCTGTTCCAGAGATCCACACAAAATTATCCGCGAAAACTCAAACACAAGAGCATTTTTTTCGTCAAGGAAGATCAGTTGTACCCGGACATGGCAGCAGCAGAGAGCATCTGTAAGCGTCTTACATGCCCCCTGGCTTCGGCTGTGTGGTGTCGTATGCACGGATCACATCAGACTGCCTCATTACTCCGTGCTCCTCTTGAGAGAACGCGAAGCCATCTGCACACACACACAAATGTCATTATTCGAGGCCACCTCTATTATGATTAATTTTTTATTATGTAATTCATGATTAATGAAACGATCTACTGAGCTTTGTAGATAGCGTACACGAATTGATATGGACTACGGCGTACCGCTTGTGCAGAGTTGTGGTTTGAGGAATGTTCACTATTTTTCTGGTGGTGAGAGATCGGTCATGGAGGTGATGCGAGTGATGGTATCTCCAGCTTCCGTTTGAACGTTAATAAAAATTAATTTTGTAAGCCATTGTGAGTGTAATTTATGAAATATATTGTGATTTAAAATGCAGTGTTTTGTTGATAGAAAATAGTTTTGCAATGATGGAGGGCGAACGTTCATAAAATCATAAACGTTCTCAGGACAAGCTTTGTTAATCTCAAAGGTAATGTATTGTTTTAAGCCGATTTCAAATGTTCTTTGTTCCATCCGAATGTTTTCCCCGATACGGTATAGCTAAACACCGCATTTTATTTAAATATGGCGCATTTGCGATCCAAAAAATATTGATCGGTCAGCTTCTAAATGCTAAAATTTTTGGAACGTGTGTAAGTAACACAAAAATAATGTTTTGGGGGAGCCGAGACTTGATACTTCTGTGTGCAGCCTGTGAGCGATGTTACAGTATATCGTGACTTGGTTGGTCATCACACAGTGTGCGGGAGTGGAACACGGACTTTTGTTGCTGTCCATGGAATAAAATACGAGATATGCTTAGTGGACGTACAAGCATATAATATATAATTTATATATTTATATAAATTAAATAAATATATAAATTTAATATAATATAATTTATATAATTTTACAAGCATATCTGAACAAGTTTTGGCGAGCAAGCGGTTAATCCTAAAGGAATGTTTAGGAATGTAAAGGAAAGCGGTTAATCCTAAAGGAACTCCGTTGGAATGTTTAAAGCTTACAATGTCTTTCTGTCAAGAGGTATGTGAGGTGTTTTTTTATCGGAATTGGTCGCGGAATGGCACTAAAAGCTTTCCTGAAGTCAAGTGTAATCAGTGGTTTGGCACAGGAAGTGATGGTGGAGCGAATAATATTGAGTATTGATTCATCTAATACTGTTGTACCGCCATCGATACCGTGTAGCTAATGGTAAAGTCAATACTGCACGATGGTGCTATGTCAATATGTACGATAATGCTGCAGTCAATATAATATGTAATTATTTGCAATGTGAGAAATGATATTTAATTGCTGAAGCTTAAAATAAAATGTAAGTGACCATGTGAGTATTGGTGCGGTATATACTGAACAAGTATCGGTCGAGCGTATAGTGTGAATATAGTGCAGGCAATAGCGTGGATGTATTACAGCTATAAACACTGCATTTGTGCCGAGTGTTTACAGTGGACAAGTGGCATGTTCGCTGATGAATGTCTGACACCAGTGCACAGTGATGGTCCTTAACAGCAACAACGGTTGGACACTTCGGGTCAAATTTATAAACGGTAGACCAAGGCATGGCAGCGTCGGGTAAAAATGAAATAAAATGCATCAATTTACGCAATACATATATCGTATGCGTGTTTAGGATATGCTAGAGAAATAAAGCCACATAACGTGAACCACAGCAATAAACGTCCAATGCACATAACCACACAAAAGCACAACAAGCAATACAATTACAGTACATAAACCAGAGTACAAGATAACATATGAAGCAAAATCGAAGCAATAGACGGCGACTTCGGGTAGAAGAGGTCGCGAAATCAACAAAGATCAAAAGGGAGGAAGGCGGAAGAAAATTTCCAACTGAGCGACATGGCAGCCGACAAATATAACAAAAGCTAAAACAAAGACTAAGCTAAAAAAAATCTATTGCCCTCATTTCAATAAGCAAAATTTCGAAAATTATAACCAAAAAATACTTTAAAATATCTGTGACTTTTGATGCTCATGTACAAGAGAAAATAATACGGCACATTGATAAAAAACTAAAATCAAACTCAACGTTTATTTGATCATTAAGAGTATTTTAATGTTGAGATAATAAATTAAGAGGAGACATCACGCGATTTCTTTTTCCAAAATTTGCCAATGTATTTGAGACCCATTTCATTGCTTTGGCGTCTACTTCGTCCAAATTTTCTTCAGATTAAATGAAAATTCAAAAGCAATGTGCACGTGGAGTCGACGAATGGCGAGGGTAACGGGTGAGGGCAACGTCTTGCTAGTGCGTAAGCTGTCAGATAGCCACCGTCGATGTCACTTAAATCGCTGCGCTTTAATTGAAACGGTTGAATTTACACACCCAATTAAATCAATATAAACATTTATGTAGCTTTTAGTTTATTTTGAATTATTATATACATGAATTTTGACCTGCATTTTATCGCTTACTGCAAGAGGAGTGAAAGTAATGCAGTGACATTAATGGAGCGACTTATGCGCTAGTGACTTCAACAGTTTCTGTCCGGTACTTAGTTCCAGTTAGGCGTATGAGAAGACTCAATAAGTGGTATTAGGTATTCATAGGTAGGCCTCTCAACCGACGGCCAAGTAATAGGTTACTCAGATGCGTTATGTACAAAATGAACATATGTGATTAGCGTTTGTGACACCCAAGAGCGCCAGCGTTACCACCACGGCAGAGATGAACATCATCGAAGGTGTCGGGGTTTTGCCTCCCACGCTATGGAACGTTGACAGCCATCAGGCCGCATCCCATCATCGTTGCTAAATTTGTGTGGCGTCTCCTTTTTCTTCCCTACAGGGTTAACGACAAATATTTAGGGCCTCTAGTCTGGCCTTCATAGAACCGCCGGCCAGAAATCCAGAAATCATCGATAAAAATTAGATCAAGCCCAAGAAAACAAGAGCTACACTGCTAGACGATTTTCTTTAATCAATTGCGATTAATCAGCAAATCAGAAATAATAAAAGAAGATAATATTTTCAGAACATTTAATTTAAGCTTTGCGTGCTACCTTGCATACTTGAATTGCATGCCATACATAACGAATTTCAGAAAATGTGAAACCCGAGAAACTGAAACTGAAGAATAAGAAGATCAAGCACCCGGAGTTCGAGTCTTTCAAAATACAGCAATCGCAATGGACACGGTTCGTAAATTGTAAAACTATCGAAAAATTTATCAAAAAACTTACCACGAAAAAGTTTATTCTGTTCGTTTTTAACTGAAAGCTGGATGACAAGATGTGACTATGAACGATATTTAGCACATTCAATCACCAACAAAATGTCTCAAGCTTTGAAACATTTGTCGTCACTCAACAAGTTATAAGCGAAAATGGCGGTACTTGAAATCTGCGATTTTACGTTGTTCCAACCATATATCTGAACAAACTCGGTACACTTCCCTCGAAAAACGGTTTATAGATTCATACGGCATGTCAGAAGCTAGAGGTGAATTGTGTTAAGTACATAGATACAACATTCAAGAGATAAGACAGACATTCTCTTCCATGTAACGCACAAAACATTCAATCACAAAATAGTTCGCAACTTATATATTCTGACAATGCGATGTAATAAATAAATTATACGAAAAAAATAAGGACTAGTTCATTTAACATAGGACTAGAGTCAAATGTTAAGACAAGTTTTAATAAGGGAAAAAAGACCTGAAGGCACTTACCTGGCAACAGGAAATACAGCACGCAACATTTTTTAAGCAACTTTAGATTTAGCCTGGAAATATTACGACGATTTCTGAGCTAAGCTAGAAACTTTTAAAGCATTCCCAAGCATACCAACAAGCCGCAAAACAAAAAGAGATAAAAACGCGAAACTAGATAATTTTATCTCGATATTTGTTTAAATATTAAATTAGGCATAACATCATTACAATAAAACAACGAAGTATAATAAATACAATAAGTGGAGAAACTCGAAGACACAGCACATCTGGATTACATAAGCTTAAGATCAATGAAAGAACTCTACTCACGAGGCAATTCGATGTCGAGCGAAACTCTGGTGTTGGTTCTCCTGAAGACGTTCTTCAGCAGACGGGCGGTTTCAGTCAACCTGCGCACACGCAAACCGTTTCAGGGCCTATACTTTCAAAAAAAGTTAAGAGATCGTAAGTTCATCAGTCAATCATTGACGGCCTTTCAAGCAAAATCCACCAATCATAGACAAGAAAATAGAGCGTAAGTATACTTATATACGTTCACTTAGCGAGTTTTGAAAGTATGGCCCCAGGAGGCGATAACAAACGTGAAAATTGCTGCATAAATCAATTATAAGTTCAAGTTTAGATTTTACACTGCGATACTTTTCTTGATAAAAAAGTGGCCCAAGATAGTAATTTGATTGCATTTATTTCAAGCCAAAGTTTAAATAGGGTTAAATTTAATGGACGTGTGTATCTTCATTCAACAAGGAATGACTAGAAGCCAACAAAAATCGTCACAGACCCCACTAGAGAGCAATAAATGAAGTTATAAAAAAAACAATCAATTAGGTTATTTTTCGAAAATATGATGTTTGGAAGACTAACAACATGGACCTCACATAGTGAAAACATTGTAAAACAATCCGTATATCACATAATTTTGGAGGCATTAAAGCACTCAAAGTAAGACAAAATTATAGAAGATATAATAGGAAGTATATTCATGATGCATGCCAATATTATCACAATTTTATCTCGCTGAATCGCCATGTCTTGAGGAGACATCTTTAGAAGCGCGTGCTAGAAGGACTTCTAAATTATCCCTCGGCTTGAAGCTAAATCTAGAACACGCTATTTTTACAAAAATAAAGCCACGCGAAATAAATCTTATCTGTACACAAGAGAATAATTCTGTACACGCTTGTAGCCACTTAACCTGAGAAGTGTGTGCGAAAATTCGTGTCTCATTAGATATTTCAACGTTTAGAAATTTGCAACAAGCAGTTTAATTTTAATACCAGTTCTCAGTATACATGGTCAGCCGACATAAACGTATTGTATCACACTATAGATACAGTAAGAGACGTACAAGACAAGAGAAAAATTCCTATCATTTCAAACGCAGTGTATTAAGCATTGTAAAAAGATGAGTATTAAGAATGTGAGTGTAAAACCCAGTCACAATTATTAATCATATTTTGAATCATATATTTGTCCTGCAAATTTCAGGACAAATATATGATATAGGTCAAACTCTTTTATGACATAGAATGGATTTAATCTGATGATCATCATGCATGCATTTAATGCTAATGTGGAACGACTAGGCTGGATTATTCCATGATAATTGACATCGTCTGGGCGAAAGCCTTGATAAAAATGGAGACCTTGAAATTTGTCTGCAAATTGTGGAAAGATTGAGGCAGGCGGATGAGCTGCAAGTGTCGAGTAAATTTGAAGAGAAGAGAAGAAGTTAGGAAAAAGAAGGAGGCTGAGGAACCAAATTCGAAATCTGATCCATTCCTGAGCGAAGAATGAGAAAATAATCCGCGTTGGATTCAAATGGCTTGCATTAAAAAAAGAACATGTACTTATAGTGTCACACGAGTTCTGAAACGTCTCCATTAGGCACATTTTTCGTAGCATTGTGGTCAGGAACCGATGCAAATGCGTTCCTTGCATTGGTCGAATAAATTTGCTTCCTTATTTTGAACATTTTTCAATAGCCTGGGTACACAGTAGCATAAATTTTCTATATAATTTACCGGCATCTTATGGACTCTTACACGTACAGTGGAATAAACAAAGACAACAAACTGGAACGAAAAGCTTCAACGTTTTAACTGATGTATCGCAGGTCACACGACGATACAAACTATCACAAACATTGTACACGTGGTGCTACACACATGGTGTTCATGGTCAACTTGTCGTAGAGATCTTGACTGCATAAATTGTTTACGATTTTCACCAAAAACAAACATCAGAGAAAAATGTATAAAAGGAATACATTTTGAAAATATTTTTACAAACACACGGTGGCAATGAACAAGAAAAGTGCCTAGAAACAAACATGAAGCCTAACTAGGTATGTGCAAGCGCAAAGCAACGAACTAATATAACTTACAGCAATACGCTTCATTTTAATTTCGATCACTAGGGTGCATCACATCCCAAACTAAAGCATTCAAATATTATATACATCCCAAAGCTTTCAAATATAATATATAATAAGTTTCCCAACATCACGAGTTGGTTTAAGCGACATGTTTTTTCGACACCATAACACAACTGCCAGGAAGGATATACCAACAAAGGTTCAAGAGTCATTGTGGTGCATTCATTTCATGATGATAAAGCCGCCTATATACCAAGCAGGCAATCCGATAAGAAAAATGAGATAATACCGATATATGAGAATGTAGGTATACTCAGTGGAATATACAATCAATTAATGAGAGACAATAGGCAGCTTATGTTTCTTTGGGTTTCTCACCCCCAGTCATTTGATCACAATAATTACATTGACAAAGCCAAATTCAAGGCCAACATTGATTTTACAATGAAAGAGCATAGAACATGCATGCAAACAAATATCACCCAAAGTTACATGCACGACATGCGTACGTTTGCACCATGCACTATCAGAAATCATTCCTTCTAGAATATTATAACTTTCATGCATTTCATAGTTACTGGATTTATAGGAGAAATCAAAATATTATTTAAATATTAAGATGGATTTTAACTAAAAAAACTAACTTGAATTCTGTCATGTTTTCAAGTATAAAACAAGACTGGGTTTTATTATTCTAAATCATTAAAAGTGAAAAAAGTTCCGGAATCATGAAACTAACAGCTAATTTAAATAGACTTAAACCTTTACAGCACAAATTTCGAATGAATAAAAGCTAGAACTTATTACGGGAGAATGGATCGCAACATTTCATTTTCAAAAGATTATTGAAAAAATAGATGGAATGATGATACGGCTGAACCAAAATGGGCAGTTGAGAATAGGCGGAACGATGTTAAAAAATCATGAGTTAATGAGCGGCGGCATAATTTGCCGATATTTCTTAAGAATTAAGCGAGCAGGTTAGACACTAGCACAAGCGTAAGCTAGGCTGCGTACAGTAGATTGTCAATGATTAGTGGCATAATTTACCGATATTTCTTAAGAATTAAGCGAGCAGGTTAGACACAAGCACAAGCGTAAGCTAGGCTGCGTACAGTGGATAAGGAAGGAACTCACCTCAGCACACGCAGGAGAAGGAAGGACGGGGGTAACGGGCACTGGGCACAGAACACACGAGTTCTTCCATAACCGAGCATAATTCAATAGCCAGGGGCCAAAGAAGCCGCATCTCTTCAAGCATCAAATGTAAATTAGCTACAGCAACAGGATTACTAATAACGTAAGGAAGATTCTGAGCTACAGTTCCAAGTACAAAGTAAAAAGTCATTCGAATGAATAAACAGACAACGATATTGACGCTTGAATCTTGATTCAATCAAAAGTGGAATTAGAATGATACAGACCCAGGAGGATAATGAGGCTACTCATGCACTATATACTGGGATACCAACACAACACACTTGCAGTTGATAACAATGACGTTATTTGCTTAAAATCATTCATACTCTTAGGTTGGCGCCAGACACAGCAGTGCAGTGCAAGACTCATGGACATTCAGTGAGGCTTAGCGTTAAAACAACAATCGCTTCAATTACATCGAGCTGATAACTTTGAATACCAGGGATCAAGTTTCGATAGTCATCAGAAACTGGAAAGCAAGCAAGGAATTCAAAATACTTGAGTAGGATCAACCTGGGTTATTCAACAAGCTTCTCAGTACTCCTACCAAAAAACGTTTTTATTAAAGCATTAAAATATCAAGTGAACACGTGGTGTTACTCAGGAGGGTTTCCAAAAGAATGGTTGGTAAAACATCAAACTTTATTAATATTTTTAGCACGCAGTGTTATTTAAATACAAGCATCAATATACTTGTCAGTCATCAAACATACTCCGAAGCTTAATACTTTCGACATAATCATGCTAACACAAAACTTATGTGGTACGACCAGAACCTGATACTGGGAAGGTCGATGAAAATAACGCAAGCATGGAATTAGTCAATAAATGAAAGCTACACTAATTGCATTTGAACATTCGTAAAACATCGAGTGCAAGTCTTATGAAAATATTATTGAATCGAATTTTGTCCGGGATGCGAGTAGTAGAACGCAAAAATGTACCGACAGATTAAACTAAAAATTCGCATTTTGTACTCTAAACAATAACATAACGAAATAAATTTCAGTCATTATGAAAGAAAACCTCTATAATAACGCTACATTAACTGAAATTTGTGAATGATATAGATTTATAGATTTACGATTGATCCTTAAGTGAAAAAAAAAACAATAAAATAAGAATGCAACGGGAGACACAGCCAGCAAAATACTCCAAGACATATGCTCTACAACGTATATTCCGTTAAAATGAACACTAATATTTCCAGTACCAGGATACAAACTTCATGCCATAACAAAAGAAGAGCTCCGGTTCATAATAATATCTTCTTTCTTGAAGTGATACATTCCCATTGAATCTTATACATATAAAAAATAAATCTCATACACATAAATGTCCGTTTTTTCTTCTTTGGCATTAAAAGAAATTAATAACGCTATAACAGCGAGGCCATAGGCGTGAATAAGGGCAAACAGTAAAACAGAACAAAAAAGAAATTTTTTGAATTTTCGAAGCTAGAAGCAAGGAGATTTAGAAAATGTTCTAAATATTTTTCCAGTTAACATTCTTTCCTTAACCTCGATATCGGCCGGCATGTGATGAAAATTTAATCTACAAAAACCTTAAACATGGAATGGTTAAGCCTGTTAGCATTTCAACGGTCATCTACACCGAGCTTGCACGCTGTATAATACATATGAAATATTTGATATGGTCAGAACACCGGTTTTCTATAAGATTTACTTTAAACTCTACCCTAAGACAATCTAGGCACTTGCTTCGAAGGCTACAAGTCTCTAAGAATTACTAAGGCCAGTCTGCATTCGTTAATGATAACCTACAGCTAGCTTTGGCTTTTCAATGGATGGTGATCCACGATGGTCTTAACTAAAATTTAAACAACCAAAAAAGTGATGAATAATTATCGTATTTCTTACGGTCTGTACAGGTAATTACACCAACTCCTAACACGCTTATCATAAGAAGATTTTAGAGATGCATAGAACGAACCCATATAAACATTCAGGATATAACTTTCCAAGATACTTGAACAAGTCTGACAGCGCGATGAAGAAATAAACATGTTGAATGTACATGTCATGGCAATAGAGTCGAGTATACTTTCGCATTAGACAATTAATGGCAGAAAAAAAATCAAGGGATATGTTGAATGATGATGAAACAGAAACGCGTGTCTCGACGCTTCCAAGTCCGAATTTAATAGACTTGTGCATAAAACTGAAGTACCGTTTGCTCGGCAAGTTCTTGACACTTTTATAACGAAATAAACCAATAGCAGGGAGAGTACAAAGTTTCATCAGCGCTTTCTACAACTTGGTAACGAAGATAAGTGTGAATCAAAAACAAAATAAACGCATATGCTCATAATGTAAACAACTCGGCACTTAAATTCCTAGTTACTACCTTAAAAATCAGTAACCAACTCTTGCACAAACGCTAATAATGCCTCAAGAAGCAATAGCTTATCTAATAATTTTAGTAAACAATTTAAACAAAATTACATCAAGACACACTGTTGGAAGTGAGTCAAAAGGCAGTGAGTCTCCAACACTTGAGGCACGAACTGCGCAATGCAGTGCGATCATGTAGTAAAAGTCTGCCATCTACACGTCATATGCGTCATTTAACATAAATGATATCATTATTGGTAACTGCGTGGAGCTAAAAAAACATCAATTCCACACCGAACACTGGCATAAGATGAAGGGAAATGACCGAAGACTCTAGTAGATGCACTGCAATGCGAGTACACTTCGTCTATACATCAAGAGATCAGTGTGCCATGTACAGCGCTGTTATTCACAGATCATTTCGTCTATACGTTAATACAGAACTTATCCGTAAATATTATCTAATAGAACTAGCAGCCGCTTAGTAGAAATAGCGTTTTATACGTAAACAGTGCACATAACATGACATATTTACTAGCCAATTAGCAGGAGTGTGTTTTCGAACGGCGAGAAATAGAGTAGATATGAAATTAATGAACAAACTGAAGCTTATGAACTGATACCGACAATATCTTACAAGATAGTAGTGTTTTCTCGAATATTCTTTCTCGGAGAGATTCACACAGACAATACGTAGGTGAATACAGAAAAAATAAAGCAATCTCTAATATTATACAGGGCTACAAGGTAAATTAGTATGAGGATAACTTTGGGTAGTTTTCAATGAGAAGTTTCTTTGTGCTCATAATAGAACAATAAGAAGACTAATATCGGAGAGTTAATTCGGAGAAAGTATTTGAGATAGTAATTTTTTAAGCTTTTATAATTGAAATAATCTGAAAAAATTAATTGATAAGGGGGCATCATATCAGCCTCTTTCATTTGTACGGCGCGAGGCAAGGTTTGTAACCGGCACATTAATAAGCCTTTGCCTTTTCCACCGCATCACAAGTACATAACAACTTTAAGAAACTATAACAATAGCGAAAAATAGAGTAAATTATACCTGAAAGTGCGTTCGCATCACACTAAATAATACTAAACAGCGTAACTTGTTTTGATCAACGAGGTTCGAACTGATATAAAGTATATTGCACAGTACTGATAAGAGTGAATGTACAGTACCTATAGTTAAAGTACATATAGTACAGTTTTAATGGAGATTAGAAACAATATACGTTACCATTGAGCTCACAGAACGCTAACAAGAAAGCGATATATTCAATGGAGCTCAGCTACAGTAGACGAATACATGGAGAGAACCTAAGGACCATAAGAATACTCAAGCTATGAAGAAACAATCCTAGGAGATTAAATACGGAAAGAAATGATCAGATTTAACGTGGAACTCTTAAGGTCGGGTTTATACCATAAATAGGGAATTCTTATTGTTGTTGGGACCTAACCTAAGAACCTAAGGACCATAAGAATACTAAAGCTATGAAGAAACAATCCTAGGAGATTAAATACGGAAAGAAATGATCAGATTTAACGTGGAACTCTTACGGTCGGGTTTACACCATATACAGTATACACTGTAGGACACGTGCCAGGCATATGCAAGTCACGGTCCAGTACAACATTCTTCATTGCACTCACATATTCATATCATGGGCACAACACGTGTTTTACACGGCTGGTGTGAATACTTCTATGGAAATGCAGTTAATAATACTGGACTGGACCGTGACTGGCATAGGCCTGGTTAGTGCCAGGCAGTATGGTGTGAACCCGGACTAAAACAGTTATAAAAAGTGTACTTTTTGTGATGCGTTATAGGAATGTTCAGTGGTCAGTGAGGGAAATTAAATGATACTTGATGTCCAGCATATGATCACATCGAAGTGCTTCATTCATTTATATTAATATCCTTGGCATTTGAATGCATTATTTTCGTACATAAGATATGAACAACGTTTCAAAATTTGTCGTTTCATGATCCTTTCAGTTTCTCCGTAACTTAACCTAAAAACGAAACTGTTGTCAATAACACGAAATCGTACTAATATCAAAGATAATTTTGTATCTGCAAATCTACGCTTTGACATCCGAAGGTAAAAACGCAAATAACAGGTAATCGACATAAGCTATTGTAAAAACGATCAATAAAAATAAATGAGGAACATGGAATCAAGCTCCAACGTCGTCTCTAGCAAATGAAGTAAATATTCAGTCTAAATGCTGCAAGAAATATTACTAAAACTAAAATTTTAGTGTGGATCTGGAATATTTTTTGTGGACCTAACCACAATTCTTGGCATCAAGTGCTTGCTCTCGAAAGTTCTTCTTATTAGAATGTATAGATTTTCTCGGCTTATACCCACCCTAACATAGGAATAAAAGTCTTCAAGTCTTTTATGAACACTACGATATTAACGTAGAAATTTTCTAAAATTTAGCCCATCACTCTTACAAATTAAACGATTCCTAAGCTTTCCACTGATTAAACCAAGTAAAATGCACGTTAACGAACACGAATGGCTCTCGATCATACAACGATAAATCTAATGACTGCGTCCAAGTTCGCGTTTTTTCGGCAATGATCGTTGAAATAAAATAAAATTAACTGCCGGAATAAAGAAATCAAAGCGGCAGTAACCGATGGCGGTGAAGGAGCAAAACAACGAAGAAATATGAGGCAGTTTCTTCATAGCGGATGTGGGAAAGGAGCAGCCGGAGTCTACAGAATCGAAGATTCTGAGAAGAAGAGTGCCAATGTAATCTGCCAGAGAGCCATTGGATTCTGCCAGAGAGCCAATGTAATCTGCCAGAGAGCCAATGGAATCTGCCAGAGAGCCATTGGATTCTGCCAGAGAGCCAATAAACTCCGCCAGAGAGCCAGAGATTCTGCCGAGCGCTTACCTGTTTCGAGTGTCAAGCATCCTGCCCAGATCCTTGTTGGAGATCTCGCTCTCGCGCACTTCTTCGGTCAGACTCTTGCGCACACTGTTGATGAAACTGCAACAACAACAGCGTTGTCAAGGAATTATCACAACCTTGGCGCCCTCCCCATTGCTACTTTATACTAGGCAGGGTGAGAACACCGAAAAAAACAAGCGACAACGATGAATAACTATGGATTCACGATGGACAATTATGACGCATTTTCGTAGGTTTGAAGCGCTTAATTGAATTTAACTGGCCTTGACATGACTACGACCATTTCACTAGCACCTTCTTAGTGGATATTTCCGAGCGAATCCTTACAAGACAACTAACATTGCAACTATAATAGCATACTGCTAAATTGATAGTCAGCTCATTGAGGAGATAGTCAGCTGATAGGAGGTAATTTAAATTGAATTGATATCGATTAGGTAACTAGGTTCAAAAATAAATGCGAAAAATGAATTACCTTTACAAAGCATGAAATAATCAGGTAACATAAGAATAATCTCCTTCCACAAGGGTAAAGCAAGCATGGAGGGGAATATACCAGGGCTCACACTATCAATAATAGTTACGAGTTAATAACTCCATCGGTCAATCACTGACGATTTTTTGAGATCAATCCACCAATTGCAGACGAGTATTCGGCCGCTAAGAGTACTTAGGCCGTTACTTGTACTTAGGCCGCTACATATACTTGAGCCGCTCCGTATACTTGTGCAAGTTTTGATGGTATAGTCCAAGATCAATACAATTTTTCGAACATATAAGCAGCAATGAATTGTTAGGCCGCTACATGTACTAAAGCCACTACGTATACTTAAGCGAGTTTTGATGGTATGATCCAAGATCAATACGATTTTTCGAACAGATCAGCAATAATTAAATTCGTCCACTCCACAGGACGCTCGCAATACTCACGTTTTGGCAGAGAAATCTATGAGAAGAGCAGTGAGAGGGATGAGAAGCAGCCCGAACCAGAACAGCGGCGAGATAAAAACCTGCAACAGGGAACCAGGTCATCATATTATGCGAGAACATTCACTATTCGCAACGTTAAAAAGTCTTGAAAACGATCTTAAGAGTTTAAAAGACCTGTGACTATATCAACTTTGAAGTGAATAAATCAAATTTGTAGTGAATAAATTAAATTAAGAAATGAGATTGAAAAATACTCATCTTTTCTTATACACATCTAGATAAAATTGCTGCTATTTTTTAACAGAAAAACAAAATGAATCACTTCATCTATACATCGAGGCAAGATTACAGTATCCCAGAGTGAGTACGTTTATCTCGTACTTGTATGTATATGCCAGTCATATTGGAGGCGAGCGGCAGCACAGGCCAGAAGTTCGAGTAAATAAAGAGGAAGAGAAACCATGAGACGATCGAGCCCCAGATAGCCAAGTGCGTCGGCCACGTCCAGGCGCTGCTCTCCAGTCCAGCCTGCTCGTAATTATTACGTTAAATAGTCTTGAAAACGATCTTAAGAGTTTAAAATAACTGTGACTGAACAGTTCAGACTATATCAACAGTTCAGACTGAACAGACTATATCAACTTTGCAGTAAATAAATCAAATTTGTAGTGAATAAATCAAATTAGGATGTGATTCAGAAACAGACATCTTTTCTTACACACATCCAGGTAAAATTGCTGCTATTTTTTACAGAAAACAAAAGAAATCACTTTATCTATACACCTAGACAAAAGTATCGTGTCCCAGACACATGCTGAGTGAGTACGTTTGTCTCATACTTGTATGTATATTCCAGTCATATTGGAGGCGAGCGGCAGCACAGGCCAGAAGTTCGAGTAAATGAAGAGGAAGAGAAACCATGAGACAATCGAGCCTTCATCTATATATCTAGGTAAGATTATATTATCCAAGACACATGGTGAGTGAGTACGTTGTCTCGTACTTGTATGTATATGCCAGTCATATTGGAGGCGAGCGGCAACACAGGCCAAAAGTTCGAGTAAATGAAGAGGAAGAGAAACCAGGAGATGATCGAGCCCCAGATAGCCAAGTGCGTCGGCCACGTCCACGCACTGCTCTCCAGTCCAGCCTGCTCGTAATTATACATCAATAATATAACTATTCTATAATTACAGATATTACTTGATTAATAGTGAATATAATGGTCAGCACTTATCGTTAAAATTTTCTACAATACTAATCCAACAGGCATTATTTAGCACTTGTATAATCGTTATAAATCTATATATTCCAGTTAAAGCCAGTAAGACGCATATTGATATCTTATGTTGTAGATATTATTTTTGTCTTTGATAGTTTTTCAACAGCTTACCTCGTATTAGTAGACCATGTTGCCCGCCATGAGGTGGCTTACCTTGAGACACACGGTCACCACAATATAAGAGTAGACCATGTTGCCGGCCATGAGGTGGCTTACCTTGAGACACACGGTCACCACAACATAAGAGTAGACCATGTTGCCGGCCATGAGGTAGCCCCCGGTCTTGCCGTTGCCCCAGGCCACGTCTTGCGTCATCGCGAATACCGGCAGGGCGAACACGATGGCTGAGTGAGCAAGCGCCAGGAACACCCACCACAGGAATACCTGACAAACAAATTCGTTTTTGTTGCTCATTTCACTCTTCAGTGTGATGAAATTCATCATATTTACGGTCATGAAGAAACCCTGCAAATTATTTTCAAAAATATAAAATACTTTATATTTATTTATTTATTATTCTGAATAGATTTGAGTAGATCGAGTCAGAACTCAGACTTTGGCAAAAAATCATAGTACATTTAGATTTATAATATTTCCTATCTCGAATTGCGATCATATTGCTCACGAAATATAGGTTTAGACATTAGTTAAGAGAGGGAAACACGATATTATCGACTCAGAATAAGGGAAATAAATGTTATACCTTCATATTGTACTGAGAGCCGTTTTGGCTCTCCTTATAGAGAGCAGGATACTCCATGCGAGTTTTGGCGCTACAGCTTCTGTCAAATATGCCGATCGCCACAGGGGGAGCTGCAGTGAATAACTGAAAGAAAAATAATAAATGCTTAAGGGTTGTTATAACAACGTAAGAAAACTACTCTCTTATGAAAGTGACGCTAGATGATGAGAAACATTTTTTTCAACTTTAACAAGTTGAAACATAAATAAAACAAGTTTAACATAAATTAATAACACAAGATCTGCAAAATTTAGTGCCTACGGCGCACAAAATTTAAAATATACTGTGCATCAAAAGGGTTGAAGCCATATTCGTTCAGGAGGAAGTTTTGAGTAAACGCTCTGCAGATACGAAGAGTTGGTTATAACTAATAAATCTTCACAATTGATTATTATTTTATTAAAAAAAATTCAGAAACTGAAGAATGTCAAATTCTTCACTCAAAATAGAGAAATTAAATTTAAGTTGATAGCAACAGTACTCATCAGGGGCCATACTTTCAAAACTCACTAAGTGAACGTAAGTACCTACGCTCTATTTTCTTGTCTGTGATTGGTGAATTTTGCTTGAAAGG
>NW_025933525.1:50774-54108 GCF_000764305.2 Hyalella azteca
GTCTGGTGACAGGGAACATGTCTGGTGACAGGGAACATGTCTGGTGACAGGGAACATGTCTGGTGACAGGGAACATGTCTGGTGACAGGGAACATGTCTGGTCACAGGGAACATGTCTGGTGACAGGGAACATGTCTGGTGATAGGGAACATGTCTGGTGACAGGGAACATGTCAACTAGAAGTCAAGACCAGTCAGCGTTCTGTCATATTTTTTTCTCTGAAGAGTGAACAAAAAATGCCTACATAAAGTCAGGTTCCATACTTTCAAAACTAGCTAAGTTAACGTAAGTACTTACGCTCTATTTTCTTGTCTATGATTGGTGGGTTTTGCTTGAAAGGCCGTCAATGATTGGCAAAAAAAAAAAATCCAGCAACTCAAAGAAGATTTTTTAATATCGCACATTACAATGTGAACATTAGGCATGAACTTGACAACAAATTACATTTAGGGCCAAATCTTGACCGAAATAACAATCATTTGATCACAAGAGTAAAGAAAGTGCAGAAACATCTCACGTCACAAATTAATCTTTATCTTAACATATTTTAAGAAAGCCTGAAAAGTTTCAACGTTAAAAAAAAATATTTCTGTAAATCAAGTCATACTTTGGAATTCACCTTTCGACGAACTGGTTATAGTCTACGGTTCCTTGAATTGGTATCCTAAATGTCATAAAATTACATGCTCAGAATTTGAACATGAATTGTAGTTCAGGCACAAAAACTGACGAAACTGACCTCCACAAGTTACGTCAATACATGGATGATAAAACATAACACAATAGTAATATCGTTCTTCCTGACAAATACTTGCATATACTATATATTAAACAACATAGACTTTGTGCCAATGTCTATGGGGAGAGTGAGAGGTTCATAATGAGGCAGCGCTATACTCACAATGTCTTCGGCAATCTCCTTGATGGCTGACACGACGAGTATGCAGATCAGAGGAACCAGGGTCGTATAGCGGCCAGTCGGCGACACACCCGGTATTTGCTGAAAAAAAAATAATATAACTCAGTACTCACTGCCGTGAGTGACAGANAGCACGTGCAGCACGTGGAACTGTTCCTTCTTGCCGAGCGCGTCGAGTATCACGTAGTCGGGGGTGCGCGTGGTGAACACGAAGCCCAGGTCCTTGGCACCTTTCACGAGCGCTCGCTCATCTGTATAAAATATTTATACAACCTCGAAATATATACAAAAATCTGGAATGAAATACGTCGATGACACTTACAACCTCGAAATATACACAAAAATCCAGAATGAAATACGTCGATGACACTTATAACCTTGAAATATATACAGAAATCTAGAATGAAATACGTCGATGACACTTTAATGAAAGCAAGATTCATTTAAAATTGAACACGTGTAGGGACTTAATACAAGTTTGGTTTCTTACATAAAATTTAAAGCGATGGTAAAATTTAAGAAAGATTGACTTGGAAATTAGACGGAAATATCCATGGTTTCAGTGACGCCATATTTGATAATGACTGGACCATGTTTTATGATGAATGATACATACCGGGAGAGGCGGCATGGTAGATGATGCCTCCGCTGGCCTCGTCATGGTCCGGGATGACGGTATGGCAGATGGCCATCATGGTCAGGTACTGGCGGACAGTAGCGGACTGTGCGCTGCTGCCATCAGACAGCGCTGTAAGCTCCATGATACTGCACAACAGAACGAAGCAATTAACACGTTGACTCCGAAGTGGTACATATGCGTACCACGAAATGTATTTCTCCAGGACGTAGTGGTACATAATTCAGGTAGCCTAAAATCGGCCAAATCTGAGAACAAAAAAGCCAAAAAAGGCCGATAATTTAATTAGGAAGTACCCCTATCATAAATTTCAGCCAGCCAACGCAATTGAGAAAAATTAAATCACGGAATTTGTCCGGAAAAAATGACCGTCTGGCAACCCTGTTTAAAAAGAGTACAAGATTAAGCAATCGTAGTCACCGTGTTAAATAGTATTTACACAACCCTGCAATCCTGTAGGGTTGCAGGGTTGTTATTATTTACACAGGGTTGTTATTATTATTTATTATTTGCAGGGTTGTTATTATTTACACAACCTCCTGCAGCAATTAAACAGTATTTAATTCAACATACTGCACAACCTCACGTGAGTTGCAGGATAATTTTGAACTTGGAACATACGACCAGTGCAGCATATAGCAGCAAAACGACATGGAAATGTTATTATAAGTAGGGGTGATATTTTAAAGTTTCCTAATTTTAAGCAAGATTCAAGGAGATCAATTACTGATATTTTGAAAAACTATCAATAGCCTCCTCAAACACATGTTTAAACACAATAACTAATGCATTGTAAGGCTAATGAAGAAAAACAGGTTCGCGTACTACCGTAACAAAATTGAAGGATATGAGGAAGAAGCAATACATCAATAAAATCTGAGACAATGCCGGCAATGGTGCGGTGTTGGAATCCGGAAAGAAAACTTGGGAATCTCCGACTGGGGAGAAAACAAGGAGCTACCACAGATCTTCTGAAATATGGGGCGACATTGCAGAGACAAATAGCCGATATTGTTTACTTTGGACAAAGCATATTTTTCAGCACATTGGGTTCCCGCCTAACGACCAAAACACTAGGAACAGAGAATTCGCTCTGTTCTTAGTGTTAGAACAAAGTGAGAGTTAGTTGACGTTAAGACGTTACACGCTCTCCAGATATCGAAACGTTCTCCAATGTCCTCCTGTGCGCGCGGGCAACCGTTGGTGGGCTTTTTAGCGCATTTTCTTCATTTATGGAAACAATGCACTATTGTGCTCGCCATGTCCGTCTGTCTGTCCGTGACTTCAGGTTTTCGTCGACGAGAAAATGCGCTCTCTGTCACTCACTACAGTGAGTACTGAGTTATATTTTTTTCAATTATGGAGTATCCACCGTATTATTATGAATATAAATATGAATTCTTATTTAGAAACAGAGGTCAAGACAGTGCCTGCGGACCTGCCATCGTCGACAGCGTAGACATTGCCAGCTACAGAGCAGCTCTTGAACTCCATGATGTTGCAGGTAAGCGTGCCCGTCTTGTCACTCAGCACATACTTGACCATGCCTAGCTCCTCGTTGAGGTTACTTGTACGCGCCATCGCCCACACGTCGTTCTCTTCGTCGTACATGTCGATGTCGTTGTTGATGAACCCAGCCTGTGTGCAAAATCAGACCGTCACAACGAGGAATGTAATAAGATACAAATCACTTTAAAATGATATAATATTATATAATATAAAATAATATAATATAATGTAATATAATATAATATATTATAATATAATATAATATAATA
>NW_025933525.1:54291-55600 GCF_000764305.2 Hyalella azteca
CGCCATGTCCGTCTGTCTGTCAGTCTGTCCGTCTGCCCGTCCGTCCGTGACCTCAAGTTTTCGTCGACGAGAAAATGCGCTCTCTGTAACTCACTGCAATAAGTACTGAATTATATTTTTTTAAAGTATAGCCCAGTCGGGCACTTACAACATTGTACATGGCGATGGTCCAGCGCTCGAACATGACTTGACCGGACCAGCCTGACATGAACGCCCACCACAACTCGATGACGTACAGACAAATATTCTTGTAAAAACTGTAGAGGATAACTTTACAGAGACGCGAGTAGTTCCACGCGCCGTGTACGAGCATCAGGCGCGCCAGGAACCTGAACTGCAAACAAATAAAATAATATTGGAAGGAGCAGCTTAGCTGAAAACGGCAAAACTTAGATGTTGATTGCAAGTAAGATCGAATAATGAGTGAGCAATGCAACCTCAGAAAGATCAAGAGCATGGTAATTATAAATGAGAATGCATGTTCAGTTGTTCTTTTGTAACATCAAAATTGACGGCAATTTTAACGAATACTCAGAAAGTAACACTATAATCAACCAGATCGCAGTCATTTTGTTAATTTCAAAGAATTATCAACAGATTATCAACACAGATACTTAATAATAACACTAAAAATATAATTTCATCATAAAAGATCTTTTCAAAATCCCCATTTTGCACGCATCCTCTAGGGCCTAGGCCCTCCAGACCTGTCCTATTGTATAGTCGGCAGCACACGCGGCCTGCAAGCCCATCAGTCATATTGTTGATTTCAAAGTATTCTGTACGACGCACAGGTTATCAACACAGATACTTAATAATAACACTAAAAATAAACTTTTTTCATATAAGATCTTTTCAAAAGCCACATGTTTGCACGCAACCTCTAGGCACTCCAGACCTGTCCTATGGTATAGTCGGCAGCGCACGCGGCCTGCAAGCCCTCCTGTCCCGCGATGCCCACGCCGACGTTGGCTTTCTGTATCATGGCTACGTCGTTAGCGCCGTCACCGATGGCCAGCGTCACGGCCTTGCAGCTCGAGTTGACCAGCTCCACGATCTGGTGACAGGGAACATGTCTGGTGACAGGGAACATGTCTGGTGACAGGGAACATGTCTGGTGACAGGGAACATGTCTGGTGACAGGGAACATGTCTGGTGACAGGGAACATGTCTGGTGACAGGGAACATGTCTGGTGACAGGGAACATGTCTGGTGACAGGGAACATGTCTGGTGACAGGGAACATGTCTGGTGACAGGGAACATGTCTGGTGACAGGGAACATGTCTGGTGACAGGGAACATGTCTGGT